>NW_020954580.1:16919537-17133706 GCF_900497805.2 Vombatus ursinus | reverse complement strand
CTGACTTGCAGAATCAGAAGGAGTTTGCACACTCTTTCCAACCCTTTAGTACTTCCAGATCATTCCTTTATTACCTCTTAAGTTGATGTAATTTACTTATTTCCAATACTTTTGGGTGTTACCTTTCAACCTCCAGGTCAGTTTCCTAATGGACAGACTCATCTTCCTTATCCATAAGACCAGTCATGTTACACTTCTTTTCAAAATCCTTCAATAGCTCCCTGTTGTCTAATGAATAAAGTTCATACTCTTTTGCTGGACATTAAGGACCTCCACATTCTGGCACTGAATAAATCTTGTAGTATTGCACCCCGCCCCCCAATAATCTAAACTGGACTATTCACCCCACCCACAAAACACAGCTTGCGTGTTTTCCACATCTGTGTCTTTGCTCATTTTCCCCCCCATGACTGTAAAGACCTCTTCTCCTTCCACTTAAAGTTGGAATTTCTGTCCAATTTTAGAGTTCAAACTCAAGGACTATCTCCCCTGATCACCAGTGAATGTATCCCACTTAGAGCTATACATCCTCTTATGAGCTTGTGTGTTATGTGGAATTACATTTATTCATGTGCCAGCTTCCCCCATTAGGCTATGATTTCGAGCAGAGAGGAGCCATATCTTATATAAACATTGCACTTCATTTAGAGTCACCTGCACCCAATATGGATTGAATGAATGTTTGTCATTCCAATGTTTGAATTGGAATATTTTTCTAAGTCTATGATTTCACGGGGTTTGGTGTTCCCCTCATTATGAAGATTGCAACCTTTTAGTAGACTGTCTTCTGTTAAATTGCTAGGGCCAAAACCAATTAATTATCTGGTAGCCAACCTTTAGCGGCTGAGGCACTCTGCACACTGTCACTGGGCCTGTACTCAAAGCCGAAAGCTTTTCCAGCACTTGCATTTTGTTGGCATAATCTTAGAAAACCCAGGGCTACCTCTTTGTCACAAGAAAGTGTTAGGACAGAACTTCAGTGGAGAGCTGCATTTAAAAAAATTTTGCCTTTATCATTGATATCACCTCTTTATGTGGGCTTCATTCCACTTTAACCTATGATGCCTTTAGCAGAACCTTGCCTCATCCTACCAGTGAGAGGAGATTGACAAAATGAAAATGATTAATGGCTGAAAAATTGAAGTACATCTATGACAGGCAATTTTTCTGCCTCCTCAATGACAGGTTCAGTCTCTATATTCACAGCATGGATCCTCCAACTCCAAACCCAGAGTTCTTTCTATGGTACCATCCAAGGACAATAGGAAAAAAAAATCTAATTAAAATTCCTAGTCAAATGCTTGCTCAGCTCTGTTCTTGGCAAAATAAGCAAACATCTAATCTTATACCTCCCACGTACATGGTATCTCATCTCACAATTCATTGTGCAGCAGTCTACACAGCTAGTCTTAAAGGTCAAAGACTGTCTTGGGAAGAGATAGAAGTTGTCATGAGCTTAATCTATGGGCAGACTTATTGGTCCCCATGTCTGGCCAAGAAATGATCAGTTAACCTTCATTTGGAATGATGGATGGCATGTTGTTATTTCCATATTCTATCTTGTTACAAATGGTGGTTTCCATAACCTCATATCACAAGATTATAGCTGAAAGGGATTTCAAAAGTCTTCTAGTCTAACCCCCCTACATGCACCAATTTACAGATGAGGAAATTGAGGCCCAGAAAGGGTTGATAGTCAATTTGTCCAAGGTTATACAGAGGTTATACAAGGTTGCAGAGCCAGGATTGAACATAGGTCCTGACTCCGTCAACTATATTTTCTCTGCCCTCCCACCCACTTCCTTCCCTCTCTCACATATACATATGTATATATGTACATACACAAACTAGGTATATATGTATATGTGTGTGTATACCCCCATACTTGATGGCACTGGTAATGGCAGCACTCCTTAGAGGACAAGAAGCAGAATATCAAGGCCAACAACGTGAAATGTTCAAACTCAGTGGGAGTGAGCCGTGAGAGTTGGTTCCCACTTGATCCTATCTATCCTTCAATAAATACCTCTAACCTTAAATCTATAAGTATTCCTCATGTTTTAATTTCCCAGATCTTGCCATTCAAAACTAAACAATGATTGGCTGCTCCCTGAAGCTAAAACGTAATGCGATTGAACATTTACTGAGCACCTACTATGTGCAGAGCACTGTGCTAGGTTATTTGTGGGATACAAAGAAAGAGACCTGGTTCCCGCCCGTAGGAAGCTTAAATTATATTTAAGATACCCACAAATGCATAACTTTTCTTTTCAGCAATTAGCAGTGTAAGGCAAGATAAACATTGGTGACGCTTTTGTTTCTGTTTCTGTTCTTTTGTATAGCTGAACTGGAATTTCTTCTGTCCGTGGTACTGAGAGCAAACTGAGACCACTTGTCTGATTTCTATAACTTCTGAACCATTCAGCCTATTTTTCAGAAAATCAGGATAAGCCCAAATAAATGCTAGTTGTCTGATTGAAAATTATCTCAGTGACCCATCCAATTCTTTCAAACTAAGCTACTGATGAATGGCTGATCTTTATCAATGGAGACAGTTTATACATTAAGAAGATTCCAATATTGACGAAATCAGAGGTCTAGCCCACTTCCCCCACCCCCAAAGCATTTATCACAGTTTATATATTCATACTTTTTTAAAAAATTGACAATTAATTCCTGGGTGCCTTAAAAATTTTGTCTCTAGCATGGATTTTTTTCTGTATGTATTTGGTCAAGTTTACTGCCTCTTCCATTAAGAGTCACTGACACATCTTCCTAGAGTGTATTGGGTGAATGAGGTTTAAAGTCTAAATGAGACAGTTCCATTCTCATCACTGATATGAATAGAGTGATTTTAAAAGACTGGCAGATCTGTTGCATTTCACATTTCTTTGTTACTTCCTTTTGGTTTCATCTTCATATACCCTTGAAACCAACTGACTAAGCTAGATGTGATGCCAAGTACCTTGCAAGTTTGTTTTCCTTTCAAATGATTTTTATTGTTTTATACAGTGACATTGCTCATAATCTTCCATCTTTCTCCTCCATAATGTTTTGTTAATATGCTTGTGCTCTATGTTGCCTTGGATGCCACATTTTTACACCTGCCAACTAAGACGGTTTACCCTGTCAGCCTCTTCAAAATTGCAACTATTTTGCCTCAGGAAACTCCTCTAAGAAATGGTAATAGTCAGCATCTTTTTCATTCTTTTAATTTCTCATTTTTTCCCCAGACTTGACAGCAAATCATGTTGGATGTCCTATGAAAACATTCAGTGCTCTCATTCTATATTTTTTTCTTCTAATTTGGTACAAAGATTTTGAAGGTGGGAGGACAGAAAGGATTTTAAACAGGACCAAGGTCAGGGTGGGGTAGGCATTTCAGTGAAAGCTTCAGGGAGAAGGGACTGAAAGAAGAGGAATTTGGTATTCTAGGCCCATTCTAGTCTTTTCCTTCTCCATCTAGTATTCTCCATTTCACCTTCCTCTTTTAGTTACTGTTTTATTTTCCCTGCTTCCCTTGTTTTTTCCTCTGTTTTCTTCCCCCATCTGCTTCATTCTCTTTACCTTCATAACTCTATACCAATGGCATTGATATGTAACTTAAATAGGTATATATTTTTCTTAGTCCTTAAATTTTAAAGGAGATGAATTGAACACTTTAGATTTAGCTCCACTTTCTTTTTTCAAATGAACTGAAGAGTTATATCTATTATAACTATTTTCTTTTACTTATTTGTAGCTCTCAATTGCTTATTTTAAAAAAAAAAAATTTGGACTAGTGACCAATAAAAATCGAGACAGAAACTCAGCTCAGTGTCAGTAGGGTACATTATTATGATACAATACTGAGTTGTATTATGCTATAGTTACACTAGATGGCAGTAACGGTTAACAATAGGAGCCATAAAGGTTACACTGTACCTCTAATGTATTGAGATATTTGTAAAGTACTTTGCAAACTTTACAATGCTATGCAAATGCTAGCTAATATTGTATTCCACTACCAAATAACACTTATGAATGATTTAGTAGAGTATAATTAAGGTTCAATGCAGGGTAGAGCATAATGTTTAGCAACCCAAACTACAGTGCCAATCTGGCAAAATATGTAAATTTTCCACGTTGGAGTTCTCTGCCCCCTGCTAGGTCTGACAGAAGCAAGAGTCAGTCTTCTCCCCTCTACCCCCTAAAGCAATCTGGGTTAAGTGACTTGCCCAGGGTCACACGGCTAGCGAGTATCATGTGTTTGAGGCCAAATTTGAACTCAGGTCCTCCCAACTCCAGAGCCGGCGCTCTATCCACTGCGCCTAGCTGCCCCAGGTCAGTGGAGTTCCCAAATTCTAAGAAGTGAGAATGTCTGGTAGTCAAATTTGGGGAAGTAGTAAACATTTGTTACTGATCTTTAATGGGATTCAGTGGTTGGAAAACACTATTCTAGAGAAATAATTAGTCCTTTACCTTCTCTAGCACTTTAAGATGGGTAGCACATTCTTCACAACCTGCCTGGTCTGGTATGTCCCTGGTACGTCATAGGGAAAGAGAGGTTTCCCAGGTTCATACTCAGGTATATTTTAACTCTGCCACTTACTATCTGTATATCATTCAATTTTTTTGGTATTCAGTTTCCTTATCTGTAAATGAGCAGATTGGAGCTTTAAGTTCCCTTCCAGCTTTAAAATCTCATGACCCAGTCATTGCCCGTTAGTGGTTAGATAGGTGACACTTTATTTAAGAAAAAAAAAAGACCCATAGTTGTTCACGTACACATAGGCACAAGGGTGGCTAATGATAGAGTACTAGACCCAGAATCACAAGAAGACCTGAGGTCAAATCCAGTCTCAGACTCTAGCTTTATGACTCTGGGCAGGTCACTTTGCTTCTTTCTGCCTTGGTTTCCTCATCTGTAAAATGGGAAATGTAAAACAGCCACCAATCTCCAGGATTGCTGTAGGGATAAGATGAGATAATATTTGTAAATTCCTTTTTAAACCTTAAAGAGCTACATAAATGCCAGCTATTTTTATTACATAAAATTTAAGCAAAAACACAGTGGAATTGTCTTTTAAAAAACAAGAATATTTCCTACTATATAAAAGTATTATGTTAAACTTCCAATAAATCCTCTAAGAGACAATGACCATTAGAATCTTAAATAAATGCCTTTAAAATGAGAAATTCTTCTAATTTTTCATATAGTTTCTCATTTTCCATAAAAGGTATGACACCTAGTTATTGCTTAATGAGTTGCTGCAAGAAAAAAAGAACTGACCTGGGTTTCTGAGACCCTGGGTTCTAATCAATTAATCAATAAACATTTATTAAGAGCCTACTATATGCCTGGTACTATGCTAAGTGCTGGGGATACCAAAAAAGGCTAAAAATAGCTTTTCAAGGAGCTTACAATCTATTGGGGGAATTATAATTTAGTGTTCATCCTTTCACCCACTGTAGGATTTTCTCTACAACATTCTTGACAGCTGGTGCTTAAATATTTCCACTGGCAAGAAGCTCACTAGTTTTCAAGAAAGGATAATTCTCTTAAGATCATAGAATAATAGTTTTAAAGCTCCAGGGGATCTCAGAGATCTTCTAGTCTAACTCCCTTATTTTACATATGAATCAATTGAGGCTTAGAGAAATTAAATGACTTGCCCAGGGTCATAGGGGTAGTTAAGTTATAAGAGCAGGAATTCAGACTCAGGGTCTGTCACTCCAAGTTGAGTAAACTTTCCACTGAATCACAGATATCGAGAGGAAATCTGCCTAATAAACTTATATTTATTGGTCCTAGTTCTTCCCTCTGGAGCTACATAAAATAAGTCTATTCCATTTATCTACATCATAGGTCTTCAAATATTTGAAGACATCTGTCATTTCTTCCCTTGTTCTTCTTTACTCCAGCCTAAACATCTCCACGATGTTTGCAGACCTCTCACCATCCTCATTACAGTGTTCAGGATACCTGCTTCTTTGCAAATATCTTCTACAAAACTGGCACGCCAAACTGGATGCAAGATTCTAGCTTTGGTGTGGAAACTACTTGTGAATTAATGCAACCTAAAATTGCATTATCTTTTTTTTTTTTTAAATAGCTGGATCACACTGTTGGCTCCTAATGAGCTTACAAACAACTAAACCTCTAAGTCTTATTCATACAAACTCCTATTAAGCCAATTCTCTCACAGTCTGTACTTATGTAATTGATTTAAAAACTTTTTTTTAAAGGAATATGTCTTCTAGCTTGCCCAGGCTTGAAGTTCAGGGCTTACTCCTGGGCCTTATCCCATTCTGATCAGCTTTGGAGCTTTGATCTGCTTTGTTTCTGACTGGGGCTGATTGCCCCTCCTCAGACAACCTGGTGGCCCCCACTTCCAGAGGCTCACCATACTAATGCTGAAATTAATGCAGACAGCAAGCAAATGCCATAAATCAAGGCTTGATTTATTTTTTTGTTGATTGCTCACACTTAAAAAGTTGATGTAGAAATGTGAATAAGGCAGATTAAACTTTAAAGTGTGTCACCCCACCCCAGCCTATTGTTAAACATTTACCAGCATATCCCTGTATAAAAGGCGTCATCAAAAACAGGTATTAATGGAAAATTATGTAGGCCAGTTGTGTAATGAGGGTAAAGGATAACAGAGGGCTCAGTGCTATACTGGTGTCCATGAGCTATTAAAAAGAAAAAAAGAAGTTGTTATTCAGTTGTGTCTGACTCTTCGTGATCCCATTACGTGTTTGGTAGAGCCTGAAAGACAGTTTTGACCATGTCACTCCTCTGCTCAATCAGCTTCAACGATTTCTTAAAACCTCTAGGATCAGGCACAAATTCCACTGTTGGGCATTTAAAGTCCTTCAAACCTTGATTCCAAAATACCTTTCCAGGTTTATTTTACATGACTCCCCTTCATACATTCAGAGGTACACTCAAATTGGCTTCCTTCTCGTTTCTCATATGTGACATTCCATCACCTATTTGAAGCTCTATGTAGCCTGTTCCCTATACGTGGGATGTATGTACCCCCCTTAGACTACTGCTTGTACCCTGCTATATCCTTGTAAATGAAGAATTGAGACAATTATCCAAATAACTCAAAAGAAAAAAACCAAGCATGTTGTTCGATTCTTTGGATAATTCAAGTAAAACTTTTTTTTTAAAATAACAGTAATCTGAATAATTGTCTCAATTTGCCACAATTCATCAATCAATCAACAGGCAGTTGTTAAGCACTTACTGTGTAATAGGCACTGTGCAGAAACATTAGGTATACAAAGACAAGAATGAAACAATCCCTATTCTTAAGGAGTTTATACTCTATTGGGTGGGGATGGGGGAGGGGTAACATGTTCATATATAAGTCAATAAAAGATATTTTCAAATAAATAAAAGTATAAAATTAGATAGTGTGCAGCACTTAATTTATCAAAGCATTCAGATCTGTGATGTAAAGTAAAAATTTTTTTCACAATAATCCTACCAGATTTGTGCAACATCGTAAAGCAAATTGGAGAATTAAGCCCAGGTCTCCCAGGTGTCTGTCTAACCCACAGAACTCCATATATTACATGAAAGGCAGTGTCTGGCAAATTTCATAAATATCACTTCATAAATTTTTATTGACCCAATAACTCTCTTGGTTTTTAAAAAATATTGCATTGACCAAATGTTATTAATTTAAACTTTTTGCCTTGGAATGCAATCATATTTATCAAAAATAAAGATAAAATGGTGGTGAGTGGGGGAGAAGTGAGAGGCACAGAGCCGCAAAAAAAGAAAGAAAAAAGGGACATGGAAACTTTTTTTAATGTATAGAAGAGAACAGAAGCAATCAGACAAACAGAACAGCTTTGAAAATTCCATGTTGAATTTATCACTTTCTTAAAAAGAAAATTGAGATGTATATAATAGAGATTTTTGGTGTTGTGCGCAGTTCTCTATCTTTTCTACTACATGTATGGAAATGCTGGTTTTGTCTGGTGCTCATTAAGTTCAGAATAAAAATGTTGGAAAAAAAAAGAAGATAAATAGGCAATCTGTTAATGACTTACCTTCTTAGCACCAGGCCAGTTCTTTGAAGAGGGGTAAATACTATAAATTTCAAAGATTTCTTCAATGGGGAGACTGTTCTGTTAAACAAACATTCATTATGTTAGGTTTTTCTGCATCTTAAAAAATAGATATCACGGGGGCAGCTAGGTGGTGCAGTGGATAGAGCACTGGCCCTGAAGTCAGGAGGCCCTGAGTTCAAATCCCACCTCAGACCAAACATTTGACATGTACTAGCTGTGTGACCTTGGGCAAGTCACTTAACCCCGATTGCCTCACTAAAAAAAAAAATTAGATATCATGTCCCCAATTAATATCAGGAGTCTTCTATGTTTCTTAATCATAAGGTTTACAATATTAATTATTTCACAATGAGTCTCCAACTATGACATATTTTTCACATTTTTACCTTTCAGATAAATGTTGCTAAAATGGGTCTATTAATAACACTTAAAGGGGTTTCTTAAATTATAGGAAAACAGAATTTAGAATCACTGAATCATAAGATTAAATTAGTAAAAGATCTTGGAGATAATCCAATCCAACTCCACCAAGTTTCCCCTTCCCCTCAAACTATTCTCCCCCTCCTTCCCCCCTCCCCCCAACCCATCCCCACTCCCCAATTGTCTAAGATGAAACTGAGGCCAGAGAGGTTGGGTGATTTTCAAAAGATTTCTCAGCTACAACAGAACCTGATTTTGAAGCCTGTGTCCCTCAATACAATGCTCTTTCTATTACACCAAATTCTTTAACTCTGCTTTTAAAAATACTGTATGTATATGTAAGTCAGAAACATCCAACAAACAAGAAGGGTAAACACTCCTTAATAAAAATTTAATTTGCCCCCTTACCATTAGGATCCCAGCATAAAATGATAAAATCATAGCTTCTCGTTCAAGACGATTAGGAAATACATGCCTGCTATGGAATGGTACCTTCCTAGGAAGGAAAACATATAAGTAAATTTGGCTATATGGCCCCAGATTGAAGATGATGACCTATATAGTATTTATATGCTGCTTAATTTGCATATCAAGATAATGTGACTCCTTTGACCCATTATCAGTAAGTAGGTTATGTACTAAACATTACTCTCCCCACAACCCCCAGTACCTATGATAGATTTACAGTTATTTATTCTAGGTTTTCCACTCTGTCTTCACTGTGACTAATAGTATACATTTGCAGAATGGCCCACTGGAATAGAGTTGCGCAGTCAGAGACCATGAAAGAGAATGAAACTAATTGGCTACAGGAACTAAGCCTATGACCATAATTTTATTAGGGTGATTACTCTAACCCAATGGTTGCCAAAGTGGGGGCCTTCTGATAGCATATGGGATTGTGACCTGACCTTAAAAGATGTGGGATTAACCAACCAATCACAGGGTAGGAAGATTGCCTTCCCTACAAGAGTCAATTCTTGGTCTTACCTCCAACACAAACACACTCACTCTTACCTCCTAAAATGACACCTTCACTCCACTGTTCAAGCTTCACCCTCCCTACACTGGGGTGTCAGCTCCTCTGGGCAGTTTTAACCCAATGACTACCTGGAACTCACAGCAGCAGCTGAGCAGAGCCATTGGGAAAATTATCTTCTCCCTTCACTCCCAACCTCGACCAGTGTCCCAGACATACCCATCTTCTACCCTCAGATCACCTTATGGCTGTAGCAGGCTCTGCTTGAGCAAGCCCTGTGACCTGGAGGTGATAACTAATAAGACCTCTCCATTTTTTCCCCTTTTGGGTGGGAAAAAGTGAGTAGCACAGGAAGAGAAGGCATCAATCATAGGATCATAAATCATAGAGCTGGGAGGGACCTCACAGACCGTCTGGTACAACTCCATCATTTTACAGAATAGAAAATGGAATTCCAGGGAAGATCAAATGAGATACCAAATGGGAAGTGCTTTGCAAACCTTAAAGCCATTAGTATTGCTATTATTATTATTACTGTGCAGATAATAGTTGGATTATGATCTGCATTCCAGATCTTGTCACATTATCTTTGCCCCCAAATCTCGCCTTCTTTTAAACTTTCCGATTACTGTCAAGAACATCACTGTCCTTCCAAGTCACCCAAATTCACAACTTTGGGGGTCATACTTGAGCCCTCACATACAATCGGTTGTCAAATCTGGTCATGTCTCCTCCATAACATTATCTATCCTCTTTTCTCTACTCACACAACTACCACTCTAGTTCAGGCTCTCCTCTCAACTGAACTGCTTCAGTAACCCCTTAATTGGTCTCTCTATGCCAGGTTTCTCTCTGTGCCAATCCATCCTCCATGCAGATGATTTTCTGAAAGCGTAGGTCTGATCATGTAACTACTCTATCCAATAAACTCTGATGGTATCCTACTGACTAGGATCAAATATCTCATCATTTTAAAATTTCTATGTTTTAAAATTTTCATTTAAACAATTTTAAACATCAACTTTTTGTGTAACTTTTGTGATATATATATGCACACATAATTGTTTACACAATAGTACATTACATAATTTTAAAATAAACAAATATTCATGAATTGGGGGTGGATACTTAAATTTTTATTGATGAGGTACACAATCAAAAATGTTTGGAGGTCACTGCTCTAAACAACTGAATCACTTCAGATTGATAGATTAAGACACTAATAACTCTCAAAAAGAACTTTCATGAGTCAAACTGATAGACATAGCCTGGTATACATATTTGTTTAATTCCCTAGTGTCTTTTATTAATAGTCCTTAGGAAACCAATGCTATCACTGTAAAAAAAAAGACTTAGCCATTAAAAATCAGGGACATTTGAACAGCAAATCACAAGAGATCTTCCAAGTCTCATCATAGTTTTGAGGTAGGGTATTCTAACCACAGTGATTTGATTTGATTTTTTTCAGAGGAAAATCAATTACTGGTGATGTTTGGGACATGAATATACACATTTCCCAAGTCAATGGCAATGTGAGTTCCTTCTAATTTTGTAGGACTTAGAGCTGGAAGTGACATTAGAGCTTATCTAGCCCTAACTCCATCATAGCCTCTTACAGACAAGGATACTTTCTTGACCCAGAAAAGTTTAAGAGATTTGCTGGAGTTCACACGGTAAATATGTGGGCTAGGACCCAAACTCAAGCCTTCTGATTGTCAGCTAGGATTCTTTCCACTCCAATCAACTGCTTCTCAAGCATAGTATCATAGAATGGTAAGGCTAAGACCCTTAAGATCCACAACAGCAAAGTCATTTTCAAGTTCAGCAGTTCTCTTGAACTATTAAAGCAAAGAGAGTCTCAAGACACTCACACTTTCTCCCAATCCAAAGGTATTTGGTCTTCTTTGTAACCGAGCCACTGTAACGCGACACTGATGGCCAAATCATAATGAGCCTGAAAGCAAAGATATTTTGCATGAAAAGAAAATAACCACAGCAGGCAGAGACCGGTTGCACCACCAACTTAGCAAACTGTTGAGATACCAACATTTGTCACGTATTAGATATAAGGCAACGGATAACCAAGTTTCTTACATATCTTACCAGCAACTTATGTGGCCCTTACAGGATCCTATATGTTATTGGACTGACATCTGGAAAGGAACTTGGAGCCCATTGCCTTCATCTTACAGATGAGGAAATGGAGTTTAAGTGACATGGATAGTGTCAGCAGGTTCCCTGATCAAAACCAGTGCTTTCCCCTACTGTACTGCTGTGCTTTCTCATTTGTTAAAGCAATCACTTGAGACTTATTACATTTATAAGAGACTTGAATGAAACCAAATGATGGAAAATAAACCTAGAATGAACCGACCTAAGTTGTTGAACAGAAGCAAAACTGAATAGTTTTTACTGAACTGTGAACCAAATTAAATTGTCAGGTTGTCTCCCACCAAAGTTTTTCAGTAATTGAACATATCTTTTCAAAAGTATTTAAATAGAACAAAATTATAACATAAAAAGATCTCTCAAATGAACCCTGAAAAACCTGATCTTTTATTTAGTTCCTGTTCTGAATATATCTTAGAATTGACTAATAGGTAATATTAATAAAAATTTAAAAATTAATAAAAGAGTTGCCAAATTACTGTTTTATTAATTCTAATAATGATTTAATAAATTTATAGAATGTTAGACCTGTAAAAGACCTTGAAGATCACCTGGTCAGCCCCACTTGTTTTTAAGGACAAGAAAACTCAAAATCAAATAGGTCAATTTATTTACCCAAGGCTACATGGGTAGCTAGGGGAAAAGCTAGGACTAGAACTCAGGACCTCTGATCCAATCCAGGGCACTTTGTACTGTATTACTTCTTTCAGTCTTCTCCTCCCAGCAGGGCTTAGTAACTACTACCCAAACATTGATTCACTAATGGATGCTCTAAGTTTGTCCAGCAACTCAATAAGAGCTCCATAGCATTCCTGAGTGAGTTCTTCTCCAAAAGGTTAAAAAAAAAAAAAACCCAAACCTAGCCACAGCATACATTTAAAAACCTATTATTTTATTTTAGTATGGAAAAATGTCATCCTTTAAAAACAAACCTCTATCCATCATTTGAGAACTTAGAAGCCACAACGAGAAAAAAAAGGTGCATATCGTAAAATTTACAAAATACTTTGAAATTTGCAAAGTGGACCAGGTATCGTAATATCTTCAAATGTTCTCAACACTAATATATTCTTAGCTCATTATTCCTTACTGCTTCTTTACATTTTTGGATCATGGATTTTGATTTAAAATGGCCAAAATAAGCATGTTCTCCTCAAATTGTCTCAAAGGAAGAATTATCTATAGAAATAACATTGTTGCTTACTTAGAAATCCGTGCTTCTGGGGAAGCTGAGACTCGTGGATCTCTTGGGTTAGGAAATTCTGAGTTAAGAGTGAAGCCAGTCAGGTATCCACACCATGTCTGGCAGTAATATGGTGAGCCCCAAGGAGTGGAGGACCACCAGGCTTCCAAATGAAGGGTGAATCAGCACAGACTGGGGTGGGGGAGGGGGAGAAGGAAAGGTTAAAGCTTCCAAGCTGATCAATGTTAGGATTGGACCAGTGAGTGGCCACATCACTTCCAGCCTGGGTGAGATAATGAGATACAGTTTCAAAACACAAGATAAAGTTTGCTTTGTTTTTTGTTTGGGTTTTTTTTTTTTTGGCTTGGTAATGGGGTTAAGCAACTTGCCTAGGGTCACACAGCTAGTAAGTGTTATGTGTCTGAGGTTGGATTTGAACTCAGGTCCTCCTGAACCCAGGGCCGTTGCTCAATCCACTGAGCCACCTAGCTGCCCCCCAAGATAAAGTTTGCAAAGTATTTTTATACATTACTTTGTTCAGTTCACAACGGTCCTATGTAGCAGATGCTACAAGTGTACTTTTACCATTTGAGAGCTGGGAAAACTAAGGCTTAATGAGACAAAGTGATTTATCCATAGTTACTCAACAGTGTAAGACTTGGGATTTGAATTCATGTCTTCCTGACTCCATTTCCAGCATTTATGTTGCCCTTTGATAAACAACGTACCGCCCTACATTCCTTTGTCATTTGACATAGAGATTATTTTATCATCTATATATGAACTCTCAATGTATTTATGGTTTGGTTTCTTAAAAACCATGCCTGTTATATGAGCTAAGGCAAAAATCAAGTAAGGGAACACACATTTATTAAGCCCCTACTTTGTGCCAGTCACAGTGCTAAATATTTTACAAATATTATCTTATTTGATAATGAGCCATTGTTCTGTCTATAAGAAAATTGATATTCCTAACCCTGAAAAGGTCAACTGATTTTACAGAGCCCTCTCCAACAAAAAGCCTTAACACTCACTTGAATTTCTTATTCTTCTGTGTGCACATTAAACCGCCAAAAGTTTAGTGAATATGAGGGGAAAAAATGTCAGGTGGGGGGGACTGCATTCTTGATAAATTTTGGTCACAGCATAGATTTTAAAATGTCGCTTCCCAGTTTATAGACAGCTCCACTTTGCTCAAGGCAGCTAGATGATACAGTGTACAGATTGCCTGGCTTGGAGTCAGGGAGATGCATCTTCCTGAGTTCCAATGCAGCCTCAGACACTTAGTACCTGGACAAGTCACATATCCTCATTTGCCTCAGTTTCCTTATCTGTAAAATGAGCTGGAGAAGGAAATGGCAAACCAGTCTAGTATCTGCCCAAGAAAACCCCAAATGGGTCATGAAGAGTCAGACACAACTGAAAAACAACTGAACAACAACCACTTTACTCAGAGTCCTTTGACTTCCATCTCTAACACTCAGTAATGACAGCCTCTAATCCAAAGTCCAAACTTTGTTAATATCTCAACATCCTTTATTTTCTGTTTGTTTTTATTTTTGCATGTAAAGCCATTCAAAAAAGTGAACACTTGACTCCTCTCTCGAGCTCCAGGAAAAGTTTGAAACTCCCCATTTTTCAAATCTGACATTTCCTCCGCTACACAATGAAGAGTCGACTATATTTAAGAATAAACATGATCAGTATTTTTTTCATTGTTTTAAAAAAAAAATGAGAGAAAAAGTATGACAGTAGGAAATGCAATGGTTTTAGAGTCAAAAGACCCGAGTTCAAATCCCAGTTCTGTCACTTACTACCTGTGTGACCTTGGACAAGTCACTTTACCTTTCTAGGCCTCAGTTTCTTCATGTCTAAAATGAGGAGTTTGGACTTGATGACCTATAATAAGGCCCTAAATTAGCTCTAAATTTGTGATCCTATTATCTACTAATATAGTGAAAAGCATGACTATAAATGAATCCCCAAAACACTTGACCCTGATCACACAATGCTTATCCTTTCTCTGGCACTAACTCCATGCCAACTAGTCAGCAGTGATAACAGACTGTGGCATAGTGGATAGGCCATTGCATTAAGAGTCAGGAGGACTGGAGTTCGAATTTGGCTTTAGACACTCTTGGGCAGGTGAATTCACCTCTCTCAGAGGTTTTTTCATCTGGAAAAGGGAATAGTAGAGCACTTATCTTACAGGATTATTGGCGGAATCAACTGAGATACTATATATAAAATGTTTTTGGCATTTGCTACTTATTACTAATTATATATTACTATTATATATAATATATATTACATATTACATGTAATAAATATATTTTGTATATAATAAATATAATTTTATATATCATATATAATTATATATAATATATTATATTTTATATGGAATATATAATTGTTTATGTAATATGTAATTTTATATATAATAAATATAATTACTATTATTTTATCATTTTGTTTTCCATCTTCCTTCTGCACAGAGTGGATCACAGTGGACTAAAATGAAGGCTGGGCCTGTGATGGGAAAGGAGAAGTTTGCTTGGCTGATTAACTAACATTTATGTAATGCTTTATGATGTGCAAAGCACTTTACAAATATTATCTTACTTTATCCTCATAACATAGGAGATAGGTACCATTATTATCTCTATTTTATAGATAAGGAAACTGAGGTAGATAAGTAATTTGCCCACTCAGGGTCACACAGCTAGTGTCGGAGGTCACATTTGAACTCAGGTCTTCCCGATTCCAGGCCCAACACTCTATCTACTGAGCCACCTCATTGCCTCCCACACAAACACGTTACCTTACTTGCCCAGGGTTACACAGCAAGTAAGTGTCTAAGGTCACATTTGAACCCAGGTCTTCCTAACTCCAACCCCAGCGCTTTATCCACTGAGCCACCCACTTGCTTCCTAGGCAAACAGATGTTAAGTGACTTGCCTAGGGTCACACAGCTAGTTAAGTGTCTGTGTCCGAGGCCAGATGTGAACTCAGGTCTTCCTGATTCTAGGCCCAATGCTCTTAGGATTGAGATCTCTATCGTATCTCTAATGATCTCATCCACCATAGCCCATTAATAAACACATGAATAACACAAATAGGATCAACATAAACGTTTCATTCTTTACCATATCATCTAAATAGGAGAGTTGCCTTCTTCCTTTTGGGTCAAATTCGTTTTCCCGAAGTCGGATGCCCACATAGTCACACCTTCAAAAGCAAAAGAGCATTGTTGAGGCATTGCACACGCCTAGGTCACCTTTCCCCATCCTGCTTTCATCCTCCCAGAATTAAGAGGGCTTAAGAAATCACAAATTCATTTAAATTTTGAATTAATCCTCGATTTACATAGGATTAAAGATTTAGGGCTGGAAGGAGTCTTTGAGTCCATCCTGTCCAACCCCTTCCTTTCACAGAAGCTCAGAGTTGATGTGGCTTGCCCAAGGTCACACAGCTAATAAGTGGCAGATCAAGGTTTTGAACCCAGGTCTTCTGACTCCAAATCTAGCCTATTTTCTATTGCACCACAGATCTAAAGGACTGAATTTTGGTACACTGAAGCATGTTGTCAATTATCCCAAGGAATATTGTGAAATTCTCTGAACCTTCTAAAAATGGCTTCGGTTAAAGTCTCAAGTAAAATCTCGATATATTTTACCGGAAGCTTTCCTAATCCGTCCTAATTCTAGCGTCTTTCCTCTGTTAATCATTTCCCATTGATCCTGCATATAGCTTGTTTGTATATATTTGTTTGCATGCTGTCTCCCCTTTAGATTGTGAACTCTTTGAGGGCAGAGACTGTCCTTTGCTTCTTTTCGAATCCCTAGCATTTAGCAGAGTGCTTGGTACATAGTAGGCACTTAACTAAACATTTATTGACTTATTGATTGAAATACGTGGCATAGAAGCAAATATTGGGGAAGTGTAGCAGGAGAGGAAGAAGAGGGAGGAGAAAGGCTCTTTGAATCAAATGAGCAACAATACCATTTTTATAACTCCAGTAAAGTTGAGCCTCACCCATCTAGAAAGAAATCACCTTCTCCCCCATTCAGGAAGACATTGAAAAATACGAAGAGCAGAATTGCTGAAACCTGAAATCCCACAATCCAACATTCATTCCACTGGCTTCTGGGGAGCAGGAACAAGTGAAGTCTAAGAATATTTACCTGTATCCTTATCAGATCTTTTCTGGAGACAGGCAGGGGAAAGATGATGAGAGCAAAAAGGTCCCCTGCTGGAGGGGGACCCTTCCAAGGGGGAGAGATGTTACAGAAATGAGTGGCTTGGGACAGAAGAAAGTAAATGAAAGGTTAGAGGCATAGAAAGAGGAAGCTAAGGGGCTCCAAAGAAAACATTTACCTACTTTTATAATTTTGCTTAGGGCTAGCCCTGATTATGACAATATAAATTGTGCCAAGAAAGTTAAGTCAAATAATTTTGTGGGCGTAGATTTATTATGAGCCCTGAAGGACTTTGATTTGGGTCATAAAATTTGAAGGCTCAAATAAATATTGCAGATTAAACTGTCTAGAACATTTTTTTCATGCTCCTGGGATCCAGGTTGTTTTAGTCTAAGTAAAATGGACATTGATCATAAAAACACACTTATTTGGTGTTTAGGTTCACAAAATATTTTCGCCAAAACAACCCTTTGAAGTAGACAGTATTATTATTATTTCCATCTTATAGACAGGGGAAATTGAGGTATAAAGAGATTAAATAAATGGCCTGGGGTTACCAGAATGTTAAATATTGAAGCTAGAATTTGAACCTAAGATTCCTAACTTCAAGCCCTGTACTCTCTCTACTGCACTATGATGGATTCTTTAGATGAAGTAGATAAAGTAGCTGACATAAATACTTACATTTTGCTTCTGATTTCCTGAGTGTTATTTATACATCCCCCACTCCTATTTCTATTGCTAGAGGCATAACTACTACCCAAATGGCCTCCACAATTCTTGGGAGTATAGTCATTTATTCAACAATCATTACCAGGACATAAAGGCAAAAAACAAAATTGTTTCTGCTCTCCAGGAGCTTAAGTTCTACTGGAATGACAGGAAGATCTGCTCAGAGTAGAGGGAAAGGGCATAGTTTACCTTAAGGTTCAGCTCTGGCACTACCTTCTATGTAGGTCCTTCCCTGATCCCGCCCCGCCCCCCTCCCAGCTACTTAAGGATTATTTTCACTTTTGTTTTTGTGTCCCCAGGACCTAGCATAGTATAGGTGTTTAATAAATGCTGATTGATTGACAGTGGGCTAGAAAAAAGACCCTCGGCAGCTTGCTACTGATATGCATCGTTTGTTCGTGAAATAATAATATTGGCTTCCCTACCCCTCAACCAATACCTCTGAGTCCCCCTTAACCCTTGGCCAGAAAATGAATCGGAGAAAAAATATCTGAAGAAACAAATTATTGGCAAGGGAAAACCTGATTTTATCCTAGTCATTTTGTTTCTGAATCTGGAAGGTAGAGACCATATGGAAAGAAAAAGATTAATTGATAAAATATAAACTTCTTGAGAAAAGGGACTATTTCTTTTTTTTCAGTTTGTCTCCTGTGTAACTTTGGCATGTGGGACACTTGAATAAATTCTAGTTGACCCATTGTTGTTTAGTCAATTGTTTTGACTTTAAGAAAATGAGTGATTAGAATTTAATTCTGGGCCTTTGGAGATAATCTTCAGAAATGTCTCCTTTGCCTTTGCTAATTTCAAACTCAAGAGATTCTCAGTAGAGAGAGACCCATGAGTCCCTGCAATGAACAAACGATTGTGTGGATTTTGTGTCTATGGAGGGAGACAGGCTAAAGAATGAGAAAGTTAAGATTCAGAGGGGATATCCAGGTGCTAACTGAACCTGTCTGATGGAAATGTGAAGCCTTCTGCCTCTGCAAGAAACATCAAGGCTTCTGACTCTTTCCACATGAAGAGATTCCTTCCCTTAAGTGCTCTATAAGTAATCAGACTGTTAGTCAAAAAACTCATCAAATACAGAATGAAAATATACATATTTTTCCAAATTCATACTTACAGAAGTTTTTTAATTTCTCTTTTCAGGAGTCTTCTTTCCATGAATGAAGATTTATTTGATGGATTAGATGGATATTGCTTCCACTGCACCTAAAGACTTTGGGTAGCAAATAGCAGAGAATTTGGAGTCAGAGTTGCTACCGGTCCCTGGATCAGTCATGGAATCCTGGCCTCTTGGATCTGGAAGGGATCTGAAAATATACAGAATCCATAAGGAGTGGGGTGGGGGGGTGGGGGCAGCGAGAGTATCTCCATCAAAATCAACCATCCAGGGATATTTTCAGGCACTGGTTATTCTATGAAGATGGCATCTTATATTTACACGGTCCTTTGTCCTCTATTAAAAAAAAAAAAACAACAAACCACTTTATATGTATTAGCTAATTTGACTGGCAACAACAAAATTAAGGCACAAAGGAGAGGTGCTAGGATCCCATTGTAACTAGGGGTTCACCATTACTTACAGAGATCTTGTCTTCTTCTCCCTCACCCCTTCTTTTTGGAGCATGCTCAGTCACGATTCTTGGTAACCATGGAAACCAAGGTATGCAAATATCTTCTGCCTCCTCAGGCTACGAATGACATCACTGGGTTGTGTCTATCTTTGATTGCTGAACTAGAACTTCTGGTACATGTTAAAGTCGCACCCTGCTTCTCTTCCTTTCCAGTTTCTAAATATGAAAAACTGTTTTGAATTTGTGCCAGGAAGAGTCAGATAGGGGGATGGTAGAAACTTTATTTCCCACCTGGTCCCATATAGCCATGGGAATGAGTCCTACCTAGGCCAGCCTTGTGCTTGGGATGGAACTGCCTTTTTTTTTCTTCTTGTTTTTCCTTCCTCGACTACATGACTAAGCAGGAACCCAGGGATGGATGAATCCAGGTGATTTTATGAGCTTCAGAAAGAAATAAAGTCTTCAGATGGCCCCCAGACAGTCAATTGTAGTTGCTATGGTAGCAAAGTGGGTTGGTGCCAAGGAAGAGTCAGCATTGGAGAGAGAAGGCCAAACATAAACATCATGCTTGAATCACACTTGGCAATTGATCAGACTGTCCTCAATAGAGATGGAATGTAAAATAGCTAATCAGGAGAACCGCCAGACTGTATTTTGTCTTGATGAGGCTTACTGCCAGATTCTCGGAAGATTGTAACCTCCCTATAAAGTGATTTTCTGAATCCTGTTTAAATCATTCCGTTAATGCACACTGTGATTCTCTTTTGCTTATCATTGCTTTCTATGTGGGAATAAAACAACCTATCTTACACCTAATGCTTTGGATACTCCTTTTACTCCTTTCTTTGGGGGGAAACCCTGGACTACAGATAAAAATGCAACTATCGCCAGAATAGCTGGGTATTCATTTTTCACTCATGTCTGACTCTTCCTGATCCCATTTGGGGTTTTCTTGGCAAACCACTCCAGTAACTTTGTCATTTCCTTCTCTAGTTCATTTTACATATCAGGAAACTGGGGTAAACAAGGTCAGGTGACTTGCCCAGGGTCACATAGCTAGTAAGTGTCTGAGGCAATATTTGAACTCAAGTCTTCCTAACTCCAGGCCCAGCGCTCTATCTACTTCACCACCTAGCTGCCCTCAGAATAGCTGTGGTGGAGGTAATAGAGATTAGGGAATAAATTCCTCTGTTGAGAAGGTTGGCTTCCCCAATACTTTGGGTAAAACATAATGGCAGATAAAGGATAAGAATTGATGTAGGTCCCTGTAAACTCAAACTAACAGTGCCTACAATCGCTGTGATAGACTTATTTACTTGTTTTCAGTTGGTCTCATGGTCTCCAAATGCTCAAACTGATCATTTTTGGAAAACCCCTAGTTATAACACTTTTCCAAGTCCCACGGAAATGTTTGGGTACTGCACCAAAAGATACATTGGCCTCTCTTCTGAATTTGTGCGAACTCTTCTCTGACCATTCACCATTCAGGAGGAGAACACTTTGACCCTTAAGAGAACAGCCATCTTCCAACACTAATCCATGGACCTCTTAGCTCCATACAGGATCTCTAGTGGATGCTTGAAAGAAAGTGTAGTAATGAAGCATCAAAGCAGGTCTCCTTGTCCTTGAGTACTCATCCCTACCTTTTGTCAGGTGCAGAGTTACGAGGATAAAAAACAATGCTGAAGGGATGTGCAACTAAACATTTTAAAATCATCACTCTGTAAAGAATAGGTGATAGAAATCTATCTGAACCAATGTTAAAAGTTTGGTCCCTAAAGTGTTATCTAATCATAAAGTTTAATTAAAAAGCTTGAGAGGGGGAATCTTTTGTTTCTACACCACTTTCATTTCCCAGTATATCTCTCTCCCTATCCCCACCCAAAGATGCAACCCTTACAACCAAAGCTGAAAAAGCAGTTCAGCAAAACTAACCAAGAAAGGGGGAGAAAGAAGAGAGAGGGAGAGAGAGAGAGACAAAGACAGAAAAAGACAGACAGAGATAGAGAGGCTGTGGTGATGTTGTGGCTTTCCCATAGCTATGACACATTAGAGATGAGACACAGACAGAAAGCAGAGAGACAGACAGACAGACACACACACACACAGATTTGAATCTCATCTCATTTTTTTTCCTAATAAGGACTAGCCCTAACACACACACACAAAAAAAAAAACCCACAATTATTTTTAAAACTACTTCTATAGCCTACCCATTTGACTATTTAGGACCTTCTGCTATTGCTTCGATTGGAACCTAGGAGTGTGGGAAGCCTGACTCTAGAGTAAATGAATTGCTTCTCTTAGGGTAAGAGAGATAATTTAAGTGATCATAGAAGCGTCAGTTTTCAGAGGATGCCATTAGCCAATATGCAGTTGAGAGTTTAACAAAAGTGTTATATAAGAGAAAAAGTATTAAACTAAGAGTCAGGAAGCCAGGACTGTAGTCCCAACTCTGCCTTTAACTAGCAGATGGCCCTATCTGGGGGCTGCTTTGCTTCTCTTCTTCAGTTTTCTCATCTGTAAATTGAGAGTGTTTGGACCAGACGGCCTCAAAGGTCCCTTTCGATTCTAACATTTTATGATTCTCTGATATTTAAAAGCTTCCAGCAGTAGAGGTGAGCCCTGTTTTCTGATGGGGAGATGGCAGAATCTGCCCAGAACTTGTCAGTTGTTTTAATGCCATCTTAACCTGGGACTTGGAGTGAGTTCATAGGTTCAAAAAAGTATAAGGTAAGAGACTTAGAGTTGGAAGGGACCATCTTATTCACAGGTAGGTAACCTGCAGCCTCAATGTCACATGTGGCCCTCAAGGTCCTGAAGTGACACCCTTTGACTGAATCCAAACTTCATAGAACAAATCACCATGCTCCCTTTCTAAAACAAGTTTGATCATTTGTAAAAAAACAAAACAAACAAACAACAAAAAACAACAAAAAAACTTACCTCTGTGATAATCACGAGAATTGGGATGACTAAGAGCCCTGAACAATCATGAAATGCTACACAAATTATCTATGATCTGCATATCTATTAATATCTTTGCACATGGGTAAGGGAGCTATTTTGATGTGGGTGAGGGAGACTGGGATATATATTCATTTGGTCTAGTGAATGAATTTGAAAGTCATTATTTTTCTTACTTTGAAAAAAAAAAAAGACAAGAAAGAGCTACTGGAAAAATCTCTTCATTTTAGCCCTTGGGTACATAATGGTAGTAGTAGTAGCAGTAGTGGTAGTGGTAGTGGTGGTGATAGTGGTAGGAGTAGGAGTAGTAAGAAGAAGCACTGTGGCATAAGTGGATAGAGAGCCAGACACCAGTAAGAAAAACCTAGGTTTGCTCTTTCTCCTCTGAATATATTTGCTACAAGACCCTGGGGTAAGACATTTGACCCCTTAGCACCCCAGGCAACTTTCTAAGGCTTTAAGTTGCAGAAAAGATGTTAATCTGCTTTAATAGACGAGTTTTTCCTCATCTGGAGTTTCCTCTACCATTGAAATCCCAAGCCTTCCCTACCGTCTCACCCCCAAATCAACAGCTCTCATTTCCCTAATGCTTTAAAGTTTGTAAAACAGTTGACTTCACATATATTTTCTTATTTCAGCTTCAAAGTAACACTATGAAGTAGCTACTACAATGATTGCCATTATTATCATCATTATTAATGTTTTACATATGGATTTGTAACCTGAGACTCAGAGAGCCTGAGGGACTTTGCCCATGGTCACACAGTTAGTAAGTATGGCACAGGCAAGATTTTAATCAGGGTCTTCCTGACTCCAATTCCAGCATTCTACCTCCATGCGCAAACCTAGCAACTTCAGTTCAAACATTCTGAGGTAATGATTCACATAGATCCTTGAATAACCTCTACACCTGGTATGACATGTATACTCTAGCACAATAAGGTTTCTATCCTTTGCCTGTTGCAGTCACGTTCCTAAGTCTTTAGTTTGACTGGGTAGTAGGAGGCCCCTAAAAGAAGATCTAGGGCAGGTTTCTAAATTCAGGGTCCATGAACTGTTTTCTTTAATAAATATTTTGAAAACGCTATCTCAATATTTATTAGTAATTTTTTTAGTAATCCAAAGTATCTTGTTTTATGCATCTGAAACATTTTCCCAGGAAGGATTCAAGTTGTTGTTGTTTAGTTGTATCTGAATCTTTGTGATCCCATTTGGGGTTTTGTTGGCAGAAATACTGGAGTGGTTTGCCATTTCCTTCTGCTGCTCATTTTACAGATGAGGCAAACAAGGTTAAGTGACTTGCCCAGAGTCACACTACCAATATGTGTCTGAGGCCAGATTTGAACTCATCAGGAAGATGAGTTTTTCTGACTTCAGGCTGAGTACTCTATCTACTGTACCACCTAACTGCCCAAGAATAATCTATAGGCTTCACCAGACTTCTTCAGAGGTCTGAAACAAAAAAAGTTCAAGGACCTCCTGGTCTAGAGAGAACATAGAAATCAGAATAAAGCCAAGTTTAATGGCAACATTTAGTCTGAGCAGCTTAGGGAAGGGCATGCCTTCCTATACATAGCAATCACAAGTAATTCTAGTGAGACTGCCCTAATTTCCAGAGTTCCCATGCCTTAGACACGTGTATCTTACATAAGCACTGCTGCATTTACATTTCAAGAAGCAATTCCTCTCTATTTCCATTTTCTTACCCAATATTTCCCTCGGTTGTTGAGATGCTTCTCTGTTTGTATCTGTTATCTGTAAAAGTCAAGGAAGGAAAGGGTCCTTGGGACTGTCCTCTCTTGGTTGAGAAAGAATCCTAACCCCCTGTGAGGTATTTCCCCCCTTCATCTCCTAAGAGCCAGAATCTTCTCAAAGTGCCCACCCCTCAACTATTCCCAAGTCATCAAAAAAGAGGGATGGAAAAAAGCAAAAGCCAAAAGGAGCAAGCCTATTATTGAGAAGAGTTTGGCAGAGGCCACCTCAGTGCCCAGGAGTTATCCTAATGGTGCCCCAACCCTTAGTGAATTCGTATTTTAGAATTTCTCACCAGCTTGAGCTTTCAGGTTGTGAAGCTTCCCTTCTCTTTTTCTTCTGCAAGCCTGTTTTCCTTCTCTCCTTTCCTCAGCTCCTGCTCACTGACATCAGAAAAAGGGAAGCATTTCCCTGGTTGCTAAGAAACGACATGATAGAATTAAATGAAATGTTAAAAAAAAAAAGAAAGCACCTCCAAGTAGGAGGGAAACCAATCTAGAAGTCTGTGCCAGGATGTTGCTATCCTGACCTAGAGTTTACATTATTTTTTCACATACCCAGGCATTGGATTTCTCAGCTAAATGATTAACCTGAAACATTTATGAAGGCCGACAAGCGTAAGAAGTCCATCTCCCTGGCTCCTGAGAGTACTTGTATACTGACGGTTGACTAGATTTAGCAAATATAGCTGGGGAAAACACGCACAGCTTCTAATAGTTTCACACTGTAATAATATGCGATGCTCTTTTGCACATGATTGAAAATCATTCTAATCCCAAATCACTTTAAGCTGTTACATCTTTTAATAGACCAGACATGCAGGAGTAATAAGTAATAATAGAAGAACAATGATTTTTCAATAATATGACCTTAGGTCCTAGTACTTTTATTTAATCATAAAAAGCAGTTCTTTTATTCTCTTGTATAATAGAGCACAGCAAATGAAATAGAGAGAGAATTATAGCAGGATAGTAACTTTGTCCCAGGACCATTGTTATCTGGACTCCACTGAAAATGAATATGATGAATAATAACTTGGTGTACATGTATGACATCATGTCATATGGCTCCACTAAAAATGGATTAAATAGTTCCTTCATTTTGTGCAATCTTTCTCTAAGATACCAAAATATCATTTTGTACTCAAGCGTAAAATTCTTAATGTATAGTGAAAACAAATAAATACTGAAGGCTTTGACCTTGGATTTGGAGGTCAAATTGAACCAATGGATAAAGGTGTTATTTACAAATAGGTCTTTTCCAGACGAGACACATTGAGCCTAAAGCTAGTAAGGAGAAAGTTAGGACTTTTATGTCAAGAGACATACAGGTAACATAAAGTGAAGCAGGATGGGAATTCTGAAGATGTTTAAAGCAATCATGAAAGACCAGTCCAAATATACACTTTTGGAATCGTAAAGTGAACACATTTAGAAAGCATCTTAGCTCTATAATATTAATTAGCTTACAATATTAATGAAGTATTTATTATTCTAAGACAGCTATGAAAAAATGAACATTTTCCCATCAAAAAGAAAGATTTATAGATGTTCTATGAGCACACGATCAATGGGTTAAAAACTTACAGAAATACTTTTTGAACAGGTATGATGTCATAGAGCAACAATGAAGACTGGCCAAAATTTATACACCATTGGTTGTGTCAAATGTAACCACAAGTAGTTTACCTTTAGATGTATCCTGTGAAATGGCTAAGACCCAGTGTAATTAAAAACACGCTCTGTGGACATTATCTACACGAACTCAATGTTGACAGAACATTCCCACAAATAACTGGGTCATCATGAGGATTTGTTTACAGAAACAAAGGAGTTTATAGTAGCAATTCAGGATGAGAAGCCTGAACATCACCAGAAATCATAGAAAGTTTATCCTTAAAGAGCCAGAAATGACTGATCAATGCAGATTACAGAAGGTAACTATGCAACATATCACCGAAGGTGGCAAAAGTTGAGCACATAACAAATCCCTAGAAAGACACAATTATTTGGCCAGAATTATATGTTAGGAACTCACTATTTTCTCTAAACATAAAAATGCCTATACTACAAATGTACACTCCAAAACTCATCCTGAGAATTCAAAAACTATAATATTGCCACAGATAAAACAAAACTCTCACCTACTTAAGAACTTAAGAATGTATTTAATACGTGCTACCACAAAAGTATACCATCATCTCCAATCCTCTGTAAGTCTCCAAATTAAAAGCTTTCAAAATCTAGCTAAAAAATCAAAACCATGTAGAAGGAGGAGAAAAAGATACGTATCATTCCTATCATTTTGTCTGCTGCTGAAATTGTCCCAAAAGGGCTGTCAGTGAGCTTGCAGAAGATAAGCTTATGACCTAAACTTTTATTCAGTTACTTAAGGGAGTTATTTTATCTGATTATTGTAAGGAAAATAATTATTTCTATTATTAATATTTTATTAAATCATTTGAATCTAGCTATATGTGGCTAGAAAATTGTCAAACCCAAAACTTATCGTAGAGGTCAGGCTGACTTCAGAGATGCTCTGGGAGAAGCCAGATAACTGCAGGGAATGCTCAGATCCCACCAACATCTTGTTTTAAGTTCACCCAAAGCTTGTGTTTTGGGTCCCCCAAATATGAATGTTTACACATTTATCCTTTCCACATCTGGGGTGCCCCCTCAGCATGGGATATCTACATAACATTTTTTGGCCCTCTCTTTGTGCCAGAAAAGAAGTCTGAATTTTTTCCTTTTCTTTTATAGAGTATTTACAGTATCAACATATTTTATGCATTTCTGAGTTTCTAAACTTTTTCTGTGTCATCTGTGGCTTCTGCAATACCCCCAAAAAGTTCCTGTTTAATTTCTTATGCCAACCTGTGATATGTCAAAACTGGGATGGGGAAAGTTGAGATGAGAAAGACATAATTGTACATATATGTGTGTGTATGTATATACACACACACACTTACATACATACATACACATCTCAAACTGCCCTTCCCTGGAAACTACCTACTGCCTACATGAGACTAATCAGTCAAATGTCCTAGCATCCTTGTCTGAACTCTATATATATAATGTAACCTCACAAAGACTCAGAAGGGAGTCATACCTTTATCTGGCTCTTTGCCAAATAACGTAATAGAATCTTTCTAAAACTATTTCGGATTTTAGGGTTCCTTCTTGTGACTAACACTATGTAATAGCTTACAAAGCATTAAATATCAAAGAATAGCAGGATAAGAGCTTGTCCCAGAACCATTTCTAGCTGAACTTCATCGAAAGATATGAGAGGAATGAGAAAGCACTAATAACAATGGCAGAACCAAGGGAACAAATCTAATAAGGCAAATGAAAAGAATGTTCAGATAAAGCCTCCTATCACTGGGTAATTGTAATGGCCAATGTTGTCTCAACACCATCCCTGTTTTGGTAGAGAGGCTGGG
Source organism: Vombatus ursinus (assembly GCF_900497805.2). Classification (NCBI taxonomy): domain Eukaryota; kingdom Metazoa; phylum Chordata; class Mammalia; order Diprotodontia; family Vombatidae; genus Vombatus; species Vombatus ursinus. The sequence goes on along the minus strand of NW_020954580.1, from coordinate 17,106,210 downwards.
GACTTTGAACTTGGAACACTGCATGTACTTTCACATGAAACCACTGTGTCAGCTGATTTAGCTTAATTGTACTTCTTTATCAGTCAGTCAATAAGCATTTATTAAGCACTTTCTATGTGCGAGGCATTGGGTGAAGGCGCTGGGCTTACAAAGAAAACCAAAAGACAGTCCCTGAGCTCATAGTCTAATGAAGGAGACAACATGTAAACGATTACAGACAAATAGACAATAGAAAGGCAACCTGGAGATGATCACTTAAATTAAAAGGAATCAAGTTCCTGTAGAAGGTGAGATTCAGCTGGGACTTGGAAGCCAGAGGAGCCAGGAGGTAGAGAAGATGAGGGAGAGCATTCCAGACATGGGGGACAGGGAAAATATCCAGGGTCTGGAGATGGAATGCCTAATTCAAGGAATGGAGCATGGAGATCAATGTCACTGGATTGAAGAGTATACATGGAGAGTTAGTGGGAGGTGTAAGAAGACTGGAAAGGTGATGGTAGAGCAGATGAGGAAAGGTTATGAAGGGCTTTGAACATCAAATATACATTTGACCCTGGAGATGATAGGGAGCCACTGGAGTTTATTGAGTAGGTGAGGAGGAGTGACACGGTCAAACCCGTATTTTAGAAAGATCATTTTGACAGCTGGGTGAAGACAGAGTAGAGTGGGAGAGAGTCTTGTGGCAGGTAGACAAGCCAGCAGGCTATTGTCATAGTTAGGTGTGAAGTGATGAGAACCTGTACCAGAATAAAGGCAGTCTCAGAGAAAGGTTAGGATGGTAAAATCAACAGGCATTGGCAACAGATTGGATATTGGAGGTGAGAGTGAGAAATTGAGGATGACATCTAGGTTTTGAGCGTAGGTGACTCGGAGCGTGGTAGTGCCTTAGACTGTAATAGTTAAGTTCAGCAGGAGGGAAGATTTTTTTGGGGAAAGTTAATGAGTTCAGTTTTAGACATGTTGAGTTTAAAATATCTACAGGACATACAATAGGTATTTAATAGGTAGTTGGAGATTCAAGTCTGGAGGTTAGGAAAAAAGTTAGGGCAAGATAAGTGGATCTGAGAATCATTCGCATAGAGATGATAATTAAATCCACAGATACTGATGAGATCACCAAGTGAAACAGGATAGAGGGAGAAAACAAGGAGGTTGGGGGCAGCTAGGTGGCACAGTGGATAGAGCACTGGCCCTGGATTCAGGAGGACCTGAGTTCAAATCCGGCCTCAGACACATGACACTTACTAGCTGTGTGACCCTGGGCAAGTCACTTATAACCCCATTGCCTAGCCAAGGAAAAAAAAGAAAGAAAAGAAGAGGGTCCAGGACAAATACTTGGGGAACACCTAGTTATGGCTGATGTGATTTAGATGACAATATGCAGTGCAGGAGACTGAAAAGGAGCAGCCAGACAGATAGGAGAAGAACTAGGATAGTGAAGTATCACAGAAACCTAGAGAAGAAGGTATCAAGGAAAACAGAGAAGGGTCTTAGAATGGAGGGTTCACTTAGTTGTGGGATGGTATATATGACTCAAATAAAAACAAAATGTATCGATAAAACTTTAAACAAAACCAAGCACATACTTATACAGAAATCTCTGTTATCAACATCCTAAATCCAGAAGGTTTGGTGATGAGAAATAGGTAGCTAAGTTAATTCTAAGTGAAAACCTGTTCCTTTCATTCTTGAGTTTGTCTTGTTTTGCCAAATTTGTCATAATTTCCAAGGACAGGAGTCATGTCTAACTTTGATGTTTGTGTAGCATTTATTAATAAGTTTAATAACCATCCATGGAGATTATTTATTTAGAGAACTTATTATTATGAGCTTATATTATTATTATATGATGTGATGACTTGCAGCATGACACAGTGGATAGGGAATAAGTCTTGGAACCAGGGAGATGTGGGTTCAAGCCCTGCCTCTGGCATATGTTGGCTATTTGATGCCAAGCAAGTCCATCAACCTCTCAATACTCTTAGTAATTTGTAAGACAATATGTTGCAGAGAAGGCGCTGATCTGCAATGGTAAAGGCAGTTTCCTGGATCAATCAAATCCTAGGTCCAGTTACTATCCCTATCATGTAGCCTCCGGGAAAGAATCTCTCGCAAGAAAGTTTTGCTTAGATGAAAAACTAACATATTCTTGCTACTCCACTTAGCTACTCATCTCTTATCCTCAACACTTCCTCAGGTCACTGGGTCAAAGTAAAATTTTTGTAGAATGGTTCATTTTTATGGTCTAGTAATTTGCTATCTCTGTAATACAATACCATCTTTGAAAAACCAGTCTGCTTTTCTACTAATATAAACTTGACAAACAACAAATATGAACATTTCCTTAAACAAAGAACAAAAAAGTAGGATTATATATGATACTGTGAATCTCTATTACACAAAGCTGCTTATTTTTAAAGTTGTATGTTCAATTTAACATGGCAGCTCCAACACCACTTCACTTGTCTTGTTTATGTCTCTCTCTGAAATTTCTTCTGTTCTTTTCTATTTTTTTTAAATGTTCATGACCAATCTTTTCTTTCTTCCCTTTTTTTTTGTGTATGAGGGATATTCCTGTCACTTCTTCTCTTTTCCCCTCAAAAAGCCCTCCAACTGTAATAAACAGGGAATTCAATACTATCTTGAAACCTTCATTCCACCTGCTTTCTCGTAAGTTTCCTGATCACCTGACCCCTCAAGTAACTTTTGAATGGCACCAGATACTGGATGCTTTGTTTCAAATAAAGCAATTGCCCACCCTCTATTTTACTTAATACCTCTTCCTCACAAGACTCAAAGCACTTTTTATACCCTGAATAAAGCCTTACAGCATCCTTTGAAGAGGATTGTAAAAAAAGACTATTCTTATTTTACAGATGAAGAAAATGAGGCACAGAAAGGAGAAATAATTTGTCCAGAGACAGATAGGGAGTCTGATTTCTCTAGCACACATGTGAAGTTAATATGATTGTGGCAGGAAGGGAATGTGGCCAAGGCCAGTTGTTCTTAATAATAAATTCACAGCCACAGCACAGTTTGTAGTTCCTAGCAGCTACCTAAAACAAGAGAATTACCAAGTTGTAACCCATAAGATTTTTAACTTTCATGATATTTGTATATTAGATATATGAAGTATCTAATTGGAGTATTATAATACCCCATAATATAATGGAACACGTATAATATGCTCCAATGGAAAGTACATGAAGTATCTAAATGGAGTACTATAATATTCTTCACAGAATTTTAATGTAAACTTATCTTCATCTAAATTTACATTTTAATTAAGATCAAAGTTTGTCTGTGCTAAATTTTATTTGGTGATATCTTCAAGCAATTTGGAATTTTACCAAGAAAATGACTAAAATATCCATATCCTTTCACCCAAACGGCCCATTAATAGCTATAAACTCCAAAAAAGGTTAATGATAAAAAGAAAAGCCCCATGTAGACTAAAATATTTATTGCAGCACTTTTTGTAGTAGCAAAAAGTTGGAAGCAAAGAAGATGCCCAGTGATTGGGGAATGGTAAATAAGTTGTTAAAAATATATATATAAGAAAATCTTTCTTCCCCTTCTTTGCAGGAGTGGGAAGAAACTATAATGTCAAGATTTTTTTCTTAAAGTATATGTTAGTGCTGGTTAGTTTTGGTGAACTATTTTTCCCTCTTTTTTTATTTTTTGTTAATAAGAATCATTCTCTAAGAAGGGGCAGCTACAGGGAAATACATTGGGAAATATAAATGATGGTATCAATAAGGTAAGATATCAATAAAATTATTTTAAAAATAAATCAAAATAGCCAAATGTAGAGAAGTAAAATTTACACACAAACAAGCAAAAATAACCTATCTTGTTTCCTGTACATGAGTCATATATCACCAGTTAGACAATAAGCTCCTAGAGGGTAGGGGTAGGGGTCTTGTTTTCTATTCCTTTTCTAACCCCGAGTAACATGGAGTAGGCAGCATAATATGGTGGAAGAATACTGAATCTGGAGGCAGATGACCTGGCATGAAGCTTTACTTTTGAGCTGGGTAATCCTGTACATGTTATGTCCAGACCTTAGTTTCCTCTTCTACAGAAATGAGGGGTTTGTACCAGTTGGTCGATAAAGTTTATTTGAGCTCTAAGATCCTTTGTTCCTAGTACGATGCTTTTCAAATAGCAGAAACTCAAATGGACTTTGACAGACCTTAAATGGTTAAGATCTTAAGACCAAGGCATATAGAGTCATCTCCCTTCATAAACAAAAAAAAAGGGCCAAAAGAATTTAACCTCTCAAGAGACTTAATCTACAGCTCTTAAGGGACTTTAGTTTCTCTCACATGGAGATTTTGCCCTTTACAGCCTGAATGATTTGTAATAAAAATGTTTCACTTGACAGAAACTAAATTTGGGACAAAAACTACAGAACTACACATAAAAGCAGAATAAGGTACTATTAAAAAATATACACATATATATTTATAACTATATCATTAACCTTGTTGGAGTTTATATAGTATAGTATATACTATAGTACTTAGTATAGTACCTGGTACATAGTAGGTGCTTGGTAAATTCATATGTGTGTATGTGTATGTATGTATGTGTGTGTGTGTGTGTGTGTGTTCATACATTTTTTTACAAAAGTAAAATGTGTTTTCAGGTAACTTTTCAGGATATGTTTTCAGGTAACTTTTCCCAGCATTAAGGACATCAATCAATCAATAAGCATTTATTAAGCACCTACTAGATAACAGGTATTACACTAGGCATATCTCCAACAAAGTTAATGATTTTATAAAAAGAAAGGCTCCATATAGACCAAAACATTTATAGAAGCAAAGAAGACGCCCATTGGAATACAAAGGGGGAAACCACGTACACATATAAGTATATAAAAACAACATACAAAATACAACAGATAGCAAGATAATTTTGTGAGGACAGGACTACCATTTGGGACTGGGAAGGGTGGAAATAATAATAATAGCTAGCATTTATATAGCATTTTAATGTTTACAAAGCACTTTTATGAATTTCCATTATACAGATGAGAAGACTGAGGCAGATAGAACTGTTCTTTCCATTAGCTTGACTCCTTTTACATGATGAGGAAGATAAGGAGACCTAGGCAAACCTATGTTCTACCATACTTCTTGAAACATGATTCGGAAGGGGGAAAAAGTAATAGTATTGAATGATTAATTAGTAGTGTAAGAAATAAATCCACTCCTCCCACCCCCTCCACCCTTCTCTGCAGGAGTGGGAAAAGACTGTAATGTCAAGTTGTTTTTTTTAAGTTTATGTTAGTGCTGGTTAGTTTTGGTGAATTACTTTTTCCTTGGTTTTTTTTTTAATTCTTTGTTAATAAGAATCATTCTTTGAGAGGGGGCAGCTAGAGGGAAATACACTGGGAAATATAAATGATAATATCAACAAGGTAAGATATCAATAAAATTATTTTAAATAGCCAAATGTAGGGAATTAAAGTAAAGTTTACACACAAGCAAATAAAAATAATCTATCTTGTTTCCTGTATATTAATCATATATCACCAGTTAGACTATAAGCTCCAGGTCCAAATTTTACAGAACAAATTCTTTTATTAAGGGGAATTGTTCTGTATAGTTTGTATTCAATCAAAAGACCACACTTGAGGACCTAGAGAGCCACATGTGACCTCAAGGCCACGGGTCCCCCACCCCTGGTTTAGACTATGGAGGATTACTTACCAGCCACTTTCTGAAAGCACAGAGCCAGCTGAGAGGCATCTGTTTGAGCTACAAGGTAATCTGGAAGGTAGGTTGTAAATATTCTGGGGTTGAGTGGGAGGTGAAGTGAATTTTCCCAGAGGCACCTGTGCAGCTATTGGAGCTAGTGCCCAGGCTGAGGTTAGGTTATTACCACCCTGAAGGGCCTATGCCAGGTAAAAAGGGGGAAGGTTGAAAATTTGCAGAGCTTTGGAGGGAACAGAATGGGGGGAAATTGGGCAGATAATAGGTGAAGAAGGTTGTGATTCAGTGTTGGCAGCAAGACTCAGGATGGTTCATCTTCCCATCCCTTAATTGATTGATTACCTATCCCTTGGGGTTATTCTACAGTTCACAGGAAACTGTCCCCCCTCCCCCTTACTTTGGAGACCACTGATCTAGGATAATAGGAATGCTGTTGAGTTGTTTTGAATGCCTCCAGTATACTATGAGTACTCTTTAGCTCTTAAACAGTAAAAACAATAGCACTAAGAAATAAGTCCTATTGTAAGTATAAGAAGAACCTTTTAAAAACTGGCTTTCCAAACTGCACTAGATTTAATGTATTATCTTACAGTAGATACCAAAGTGGGATTGCTATTTACTGTAGACAAAAGACCAACAGACAAAAGATATGACCTATAAACAATGAAAGAAAACATGAATGAAACAATAAAGGCTTCATTACCCAGAATGCTCTGAGATAGAGCTTCCACTATATAGAAGTGGAAAGTGATATCATTACTGATTACAGGCCATTGGCTAATATTAGAAGTCAGGCAGCAACCCAGGTAAGTGAATAAAATGTGGTTTTTTAAGGCTTATGTTGGATCCTGGGAAGAGAAATCCATTTTTTTTCCTTTGGTATTAATAAGTGATATTCAGCAAGAGAGCAATGGGAAGTGTTAACCTCTGAGGATTTTTATTCAATCTGAGTTGGCTTCATTGGTAAATGATTTTGTAGGCCTTTTTAAAAGGCAATCTTAAAGCCCAAGTGTTAGAATAGAATTAGATTTATAAACCTTTTTTTTTTTTACCCAGAAGGAAACTTAGGGATCATCTAACCCAGCCTCCCTTCCCCATTTTGCAGATAGGGAAACTGAGGCCCCTAGAAGTTAAGTGAAGTAACTTAAGGTTATGTAGCTAGTTAGTGGCAAGACCAGAACCAGATTCGAGCTCTTTAAGGCCTAGTCCACCTTTCTCTCCATTAGCTTGACTCCTTTTACATGATGAGGAAGAAAAGGAGACCTAGGCAAACCTATGTCCCACCATGCTTCTTGAAACATGATTTGGAAGGGGGAAAAAGTAACAGTATTGAATGATTAGTTAACATTGTAAGAAATAAATCCACTCCTCCCACCCCCTCCATCCTTCTTCAAAGCTTAGTCTTACCTGCTCTCCCCACCTGCTAGGACCTTTTCACAACAACAACAAAATATCTTGCTTTCATTTTGTATGTACTGATATGCATATATGTCGCTTCTGTTCATAGAATCTAGGCTCCTTGAGGGCAGGGACTATCTCATTTTTATTTTTGTGTCCTCAGCACTGAGCTAGACATGTAAGAGGTGCTTAATATATGCTTGTTGATCATATGAATTCCCTTAACTCTACAAAATGTTATAGAATTTTAGTTTAATAGAGTTCACATTACTTTAATATATTTAATAGAAGTTAATAGAATTTAGTTAATAGAGTTTAAATTACTTTATTTGGCACCATGTGGAGACACCCATATGTATATATGTATGTATACACATGTTACTTTGAGCATTAGAATGAGACTTTGGATTTGGGGGGAGAATTTGTTGTGGGTTTTTTGTTGTTGTCGTTATTGTTGCTAACATGATCAGCCTGTGGTTTTCTCCTGCCTCATCTGGTTTAGCCACAAGAGGGAACCAACAAACAAAAATTACCAGGTTTTGATGTGATGGGTTTTTTTTTTTTTAAGCATTAACAAAAAATTAATAGGCACCAATTCCCTAGATTCTTTTTCCACAAGTCTTTTGTTCCTTCCCTAAAGCTTCCAATTATTGTTTGCAGAGAAGTTGTAGACAACCCAGTTGTTCCCCACCATCACCAAAATGGAAGACACTTTGGCCCGGGCTGCTTTGCCCTAGGATGGATGATGTATTAGTTACCCTAAAGAGAAGCACATTCATTATTCATCCTTGGAGGTTGCCACACAACCTGGTGAAAACTGATCTTACCTTTTCTTCAAGAGTGCTCCAAGCAGACTTTCCTTAAAAGGGTTCTGTAGCAGATAAAAACCTGTCCTTCCTCCAAGTGCCACCCACAAGGAAAATATCCCAGCTGCTGGGAGTTTAGTTTGAGGGTACTTTTGTATTCCCTCCTCTAAGAGGTTTATGCAACAGAAACAAGCAGCTAGGTTTCTTACCCAATCTGGGTTTTAGAAGGAACAGGGTTTTTTGCTTTTGTTTTTCAGTCCAGGCCCAGAAGAACCAATAATGAAAAGTATCTAATCTTAGTACTGAAGATTGGTCATTAGTTGCTTCAGGTGCTCATGTAGATTTTGATTGGATAGATCCAGGACACTCATATTCATTACCCATGGCTGGATGATCGATTACAAGATGAGGTGGGAGAAAAAGGCAGAGCATTTTGGGAACTTAGGCATTTCTAGACACTGAAAACTGAAGTGGTTAAATACCTCTACAATCCTGCTAATAATCTTCCCCACTTCCTCCCTCCCTTCTCTCTAGGTTGGTTTCATCTAATCATTCTGCATATTTTAGAGTATTACACAACAACACTCCTTCACTTAACGCCGGCAGCTCTTAACAAATTTTTTCAAAGACCTTATCTTGCTGCTCCAGGACATTTTCTCTTGTTTTGAAAACTCCACCTTCTGTAGGAAACCTTTTCCTTCTCTCCTGCCCCTACAACTGTTAGTGCTATCTCATCACTGTTTATCTGCCCTCTTCTCTGAAGATATTTGTGTAGATTCCCAGTTATTTACATGTTATCTACCCCATTTGAGTTTGAGCTCCTTGAGGACTGGGGTTGTTTTTGCCTTTCCTTGTATTTCTCCATGCTTTCAACACTGTGCTTGGCACATCGTTAGTGTTTAATCAATGTTTGTTTATTTACTGTGGGAATGAAGAGCAGCTGGTCACTGACCCCTGTCTTCATAACCTTGAAAAAGCATTGCCATCCCGGGCCCTATACCATTGAGCCTACTCCTTGCTATTCCTCCTCACCCACCTCCTTTAAGAACTGACAGCTTGGCAGTTTATCCAAAGCTGGAATTTACCTAGAGAGGTATTGAAATGCTCCTTAATGTTTTCATTCCCATTGCTTCCCTAACCCTGCTTTTATGCTCACAACCTGGAATGCTTGGCAGAGAGGGGCTTTACTAGACATGAAAAGGGGAGTATCTGTTGAGCAGATGTGCAGTATCCAGCTGTTGAATGAAGCACAGTCCCATCCCCCAGCCACTAGTCACTTCTCCATTAAGATTACTTCCTATCTACTCTGTAAGTTTCTAGTATATAGTAGCTACTTATGGTCATATTGTTTCCCCAATTAAAATGTATGTTTCTTGAAATCGAAGACTAGTTTTCATTTTCCTTTGCAACCACAGTACATAGTACTGTCCAAGGCACATAGTAAGACCTTAATAAATGCTTTTGGAGGGATTCACTAGTCATGGAAAAATGAGAGAGAAAAATAGGGGAGATTTTGATAAACTTTAAGGTTTGCAAAGTACTTTTAGATAGAATCTCATTAGATCCTTTCAACAGCCCTACAACATGGGTACTCCGGGTCTTGTAGAAGAAGAAAGCAAGGCTCAGAGAGATGAACAGAAACAAGCAGCTAGGTTTCTTACCTGATTTGGGTATGACTTCAAGGCTGAGTCTATCAGCCTTGAAAGGTCACACCTTTCAATATTAGAGGCAAGATTCAAATCTGAGTCCTAGATTCCAAGTCCAGTGTTCTGGCTATTTTAACATGTAGTGGTGAAGGAGAGAAAGACAAGTATTACAGAAATGGAGAAAGGAAATAAGAAAAAAAGTAAAAAAGAAATCAGATGAAAAAGGCTAGCAATGCCACTCTCCCAAAGTCGATATCTAATGGGAGGTGCTGTGGGACAGGCTTTCAATCTCTACTTTCCTGTTGCAAAACATTCTTTAGGGAATAGACAATGAAGAGTGGGCTTAGCTACAAGCTCACTTGGGCTTCAGACTCAACCCTAGACCTTAGAGTAGAATCTACCTTTAATAGTTTAAAGACAAATATTATTTTAATGTTAAGAAAAATTGTCCTGGAATGTTTAAAACTCACACTAATCAATTCAATTCATCACATGAATGTTTAAGACATACTAATTACTTCAGTTCATCATTTTATAATCATGGAAACAGGATTTGAAACTGGAAGAGACCTTCAAGGTCAAGTCCTTCATTTTATAGACAAGAAAATTGAGGTTGAGAGAGGGGAAATGACTTGGAGTTGCTGAGTGGTATGACATTGCTGAATTGCCCCCACTATGACATTTGTTTTGAATGATTTTTGAAGGAGGGATGGTGAATTTTTACTGACTTCTCTCTCTTCTCTTCTTATTCATCTTATATCACTGTTGTTTGTGTCTCATTTCTCCCTTTCCTGTCCCCACCCCCAATTAGATTTCTCCTTTCAAAATCTTTTCAAAGCCTCCATCAAAGAAGCTGGATCAAAGCTGATTTTTGTAATGCTTAGCAAATAGATGATTAATCTGGATGCTTTCTCTCACCTGTTCTCCCTTGTAATCAAAGGTATATGTTCAAAAGGAAGGAATAGTTGATTAAGCTTATGGATTCTGTCTCATGCCCATGAAACAGAGCAAAGCAAACTGGCTCATTTAAATAGAAAACTAAGACCTTGGCCTTGAATAGTGTTCTAACCAGTTAGGTCAGATGTTTTGGTGTTGAACAGTTCATTAAATGCTGTTCCACCAAACTCATCTAAAAGAGTTGAGAACTTATGGGCACAATGCATGTATGCAGTCATACGTGAACTTTTAGCCTGATTAATTGCCTTCGCATATCACCTCAGACTACTAGGAAAATGTGATCCTACTATTGGCATTATTGACTTTGTACCAATGAAAAGCAATGGCTCCATATACCCTGTAAACCCCTCTGACTGGATTTCACTTGTTGAAGGAACTCCCAGGTAAGAAAATTCCCTCTATCAATATAGGCCAGTCAGTACTTTCTCTGAAACTTCTAATCTTAGAGAATCACCTACACCTAATCTCAGAGAATCCAACTTTAGAGAATCTTAGGGAATTATGGCACTGAGAAGTTAAGTGAGTTGCCTGAGGTCACAAAACCAATATATGTCAGAGGTAAGACCTGACTTACTTTTATGAAGTTTTTTGTGTCATACTACCACCTGTGTTTGTTCTTTTAAAAAAAATTGTTTGGCATCTCACATACGTCCCCGAAAACATCTGTGATTCCCTCCAACCTATTGACCAAAAATCAGATCAGGGAAAAAGTGTCTGAAAAAAATACATTTGTTATCCTTTCCACATTGCAACTTTCCCTCATCGAGGTTTCGATATATCAAGGTCACTCAAAAAATTAAGTGGGAATTTTGGGAGTTTTGTAGAAGCTAAGGATGACACAGAAAAAGTTTAGAAACTCAAAAATGAATAAAATATATGTATAGTATTGTATACTATCAACATATTTTATCTTTTAATGCCATAATAATTCAGACTTCTTCTCTGGCATAAAGGGAGAGCCAAAACATTTACTTGGATTTTCTAGATCAAGGGGCACTGAGTCTTAACCCCTGTGATGTGGAAGGGATAAACATATTGTCAAGGGAAAGGCCAATTTGATTTTAGTCAGTTCGTTTCAGTGCCTGGAAGGTAGAAGGTATGTGGGAATAAATTGAGGGCAGGGACTTTTATATTGCTATCTCCAGCGGCAATAGGAACTTAAAGGTTTGTTGATTGATATGTCCTTCTGGAAACTCAGGAAGGGCTGTTAAAACATTTATTGTGTGGGAACTGTGAACTATAAGGAAAGATTTTTGTTTGCTTTTTTTTGTGGATTGTAGGTTTGGAAGTGGAGGAAAAGGCAAAGAAGTTTTGAAAGTAGTTACGAATTAGAGGAGCTGACTCTGAGAGCTGATGCTTAGAAAAGAGGGAAGAAACTCCCTCCTGACTATAACCCTGTCTAATATAGCTAGGATTAGAAATCAGCAATGTGGGCAGCTTCCCAGGCTACATTGTGCAATGGGGTGCAACAAGGGACCTTTCTTAATGCAGGGTGTCCCCAAAGCCTTTTTTAAAGCTTAAAACTACACTAAGACTTTTGGGATACTCTGATTTACTTTTTTAAAGCTGGACATATTTTTAACACTAGAAAAATCCACAATTTCATCCTGTAATGGTAAGTAGACATTTTGTAGTGTCCATTTGTCTGTATTGTAGTTGGAAGCCCAAGGTCTCTGGTAGAGTAGGAAATACAGTTTTCAAAACTGGGGTAGTGGTAGAATTTTCCAAAGGCCTAGGACTTATAGATGCCTTGTTCAGGCTCTGGAGCATGGTTGCCAATCCGATTACCCATAATTCAGTTTTCTGCTCTACTCCTCCTTCAGTGCTTCAGCAAAAATTCCCAAAAAGAATATGGCTCTGGACCTGGTATACCTGAAATTTCCAATGACCCTCCAAGTATCCTTGAAAATTCTCTCATGTTCTGCCTTTGGCACACATGTAAAATGTTGCTAAGGAAACCCTTGTTTGAAGGAAAACAATAAAAATTGTTTCCTAAGATTAGAGTTGCCATATATGATTTTGGAGAATGTGGGACATAACCTGGTGTGGCTAAATGAGTGGATGGGATTGTGTGCTACAAGTAGTTATTTGGCAATGTCTAAGTTTATTATGTGACTTGACATAATTGAAAATCAGTCAACAACAATGTAAATGGAAAGAACAATAACCCCAAAATAATTAAAAGTGAATGTTGCAAAAGTACGGAGAATAAGCATGGTCCCAAAGAAGAGATATGAGAAGAGAATGCCTCCTTTGAGAAGAGAATAAGTCCTTTGCAGAAATGAGAGGTCCATGGTTATGAAACATTATGTAAATGGGCCTGGAGTCAGGAATACTAGAGTTTAAATACAGCCTTACATACTTACTAGTTGTGTGATACTGGACAAGTCACTTAAATTCTATCTGCCTCAGTTTTCCCAGTTGTAAATATAATCATCATCATCATCATCATAAGCACCTACCTCCCAGGGTTGTTGTGAGAATCAAATGAAATAATATCTGTAAAACATTTAGCACAATGCCTGCCACATAGTAGGAATATAATAAATACTTATTTCCTTCCTTGTAATATGAGATGGGTCTCTGGGATGGGACAGAAGAAGGGATACAGGTAAAAATTTAGGTGATGTAAAAACAAAGGCCAATAAAATTTATTTTTTTTAAAAAAGGAAAGCAATTGGTCAAACATCTATTCATGCATATGTATATGAGATATCTAGCGATCTTAGATAATAATTGATTCTTGTCTCTGACCTTCTACGAATTATCACCAAACAGCTTTACTCAATACGTTACAAGCCTTCCTTTCAGTCTTTTAATGTTTTATGGATGCCAGTGATCTGTTCTCTCTCACTGGTGCTCTGTGAGTAGCCCACTTCCTTTTATAGTATGATGTGTCCTCAATCATGCCTTTTATGCCACTTCTTGCCCTCAAGTCATCAACTTCTTCTAACATACTTAGATTCACCATATAATTCTTCATGACTCTCACCTATGATTTTGATTATTTGGAGAATGGGGTGTTCATGATTTATAGTCATAGAGAACTGCTGAGAGGCTACTGGTGGTGAAAAGAATTGTCTTTGGCAACAGGAGTGTAGCTTGTGATCATTGAAAGTGCTGAGCAGTTTCCCAAATATAATCTCTCTTTTTTTTTTCAATTGGCATCATTACCTTGAAAATGTTAATGGTACCTAGAGATACCAGACCATTTGTATACCACACCAAGGAAGGTCCCTTCATTTGCTGCTGCTGAGTGTGTGTGTGTGTGTGTGTGTGTGTGTGTGTAAGTGTGTAATATACACATACATATGCAGAAGTGATGATGGAATGACAATTGTGACAATTGACCACCTAGTCAGTCATGAGCTTTAGTGTGCAGATTTGTCAAAATTACTGATAAAAGTTCTTTTCTTTCCTTTAATCCTACATCCTTTCCCTAGGGCTACTTGACAACTAATTCCTGCTTACATGTTAGCTGGTTAGGGTAGATCTTAAGGGAATCCAGGTCTCAAAGATATTTTAATTGGAGACTTCTCCTTTTCAGCCTCAAACAATCCCTAATGGTAGAATTTCAAGCTCTAGGAATAACTGTGGAGATTTCCTAATTCACCAGAAGGATTGAGGCCTGTCAGTTACCCTCAGTTGGTTTAGCCCGCCTGCCAAGATGATTTTACTGAGGTGTGACTACTACAGTTTCTTGGAGCCATGGTTTAGAATTGGGTGGTAGATGGATACCAAAGGCAGATTAGCAGCCCTGAAAAAGGTTCAGTGAGCCCCACCCCACCAAAGCTGCTAGTCTTCCCTGAACACCCCATACACTACCCCAGCTCAAGATATTTCTGGAGTTCCCCTGAAAGATAGCTCCAAGAAATAACTCCAAATAAACTCCAAATAACTCCAAGAAAGTACCTCTGGGCACCACATTTTAGGAAGGGACATGGTTAAACTAGGGAAAGGGGGAAGAAGGGAACCCTGTATAACTAAAGGTTATGACATATCAGGATCATTGGAAGGAGCTGGGGACATTCAACCTACAGAAGTTTCGGGAAGAAATGATAGATGTCTTCAAGTACTTGAGGAGCTGGTATCTAGAAGGTGGATTAAATCTGTTCTTATTGCCCTGAGAAAATTAGGATAAATGGGTAGAAAATGAAGAGAGGTGGGGCAGCTGGGTTGCTCAGTGGGTAGAATACCAGCCCTGAAATTAGGAGGACTGGAGTTCAGATCTGACCTCAGACACTTGACCCTTACTAGTTGTGTGACCCTAGGCAAGTCACTTAACCCCAATGAAACCATTAAAGCTATCCAAAAGTGGAAGAGTGTGTACCTTCAGACATTCTTTGTATTAGAGATTTTCAAGCAATAGCTAGATGACTTCTTGTTGGATGTAGAAGGGTATACGAGGTACTGTCCAATTCAGATATTCTGTTATTTGTGTGATTCTGACTTCCTGTGGTCCAGACAATGCTATTTCCTATTGTAGAGGTATGTATTTGGGTCACCACATTCCTTTCGAGGCAGGTGATTTGAGAACTTGAGCGGTGGAGAAAGGGACAGTGGCAGTACAGAAGGCATGTGGTTCTCTGGCTGATAATTGAATAGCACCCTACCTGTGTTGTAATGATGAGACTTGGAATTCTAGTTTGGAAAGTTGTTTTTAAATGACTTTAAATGTGAGCCTTGGCTCAGTGCGTGTCACTTTCTGCCATGACCTAGCTCGCCCACTGAAAAGTTAACAGCTTTATTTTCTAGGATATAGCTCGTGTTGACTTTACATCTAATGAACAACAAATATCCTTTAGTTGATTTGGTTGTTTTTATTTGGACTAGAGTAAGAAGAACTGACATTGAAATTGAATGATTCGTTAGTTGCCTGATAACCTATACATAAAAGTTAAAAGTGTTTGTGTTCTATTTTGTTTGCTAGAATAAGGACCATGGATGTCCAAGTAGCTACTGACACCTCCAAGCTATGTAATGTCAGAGAGAAAATGAAGGAGAAAAGACGTGGATCTTTGAAAACTGCAAAACAGAATGCTTCTCTTGCATCCAAAATAAAAAATAAAATAATAAGTAAGTTTTATATCATTTAGATAGTGCTATTATTCTTTGTTTTAAGGGATAGATCTGTGGGTGTGGGAGAGGGAGAGGATATATTGGGAAACGAAAGTGACATAAAAAGTCAGCCAAAAACTTCAAATAGTATGGTTGATAAACCTTGACAAGTACCAGTGTTCTTCCATCATTTAAGATAGAAGGAATTCTAATATGTGAGATACCTATAAGGAAAATAATACATCGTATTTATATAACAATTTTATGGTTTTCAAAATTTATTTGACTCTCTCCAAATAAAGTGACTTTTTTTTTTAAGTTCAGCTGCATTAGGACCGATTCATTCACTTGAAGGAATGGACTTTTTGGTCTCGAAAGTCTGTTCCAACATTAAATCTGTGATTTTAGGATTGGGTCTCCATTCCACAGAGTCAACTTTGAATGCTGCCATTGCTCAAATGTGTTTTTTTTTTCTTTAAAATTCATCTTTTAGAATTGCCTTCAGAACCTATCAAATATTCTTACTAATAGCCTGTATAGCAGCAGATCTTCATGTTTCATGGATTCAATTACAAAAAGAAAAGTTATTTGGGACCAAGTCTGATCAATGAGGTTGGTGATTAAGCTGAGTAATATTGCTTTCGATTAAAAATGAGACATGCTGAATAAAATAACAAAGTTGATGGCTTTTTCCTTATATGGCCTGAAGCTATCTTTCAGGGGAACTCCAGAAATATCTTGAGCTGGGGCAGTGTATGGGGTGTTCAGGGAAGACTAGCAGCTTTGGTGTGGGGGGCTTGCTGAACCTTTTTCAGGGCTGCTCATCTGCTTTTGGTATCCGTCTCTCACCCAATTCTAAACTGTGGCTTCAAGAAGCTGTAGCAGTCACACCTCAGTGAAACCGTCTTGGCAGGCGGGCTAAACTAGCTGAGGGTAACTGAGAGGCCTCAATCCTATTCATGAATTAGGAAGATATCTACCCAAGCAGGTGAAGACTTTCCCCTGGTGGAATGGGTGGATGAGAACAATTTGTTGCAATGGCCATGAAGGCAGCTGAAGCAAGCGCTGTGGAGCACTTAGAGCTTGGTCAGACATTGAAGACGCCAAGGTAATCCATTGCATCCCGGGTCATTGCCAGTCATCCTGACTTTTGTCTGGCCACTGAACCTTGATGACTCTGAAAGAGAGAGTGAAGCTAA
The DNA here is from genome assembly GCF_900497805.2 of Vombatus ursinus. Classification (NCBI taxonomy): domain Eukaryota; kingdom Metazoa; phylum Chordata; class Mammalia; order Diprotodontia; family Vombatidae; genus Vombatus; species Vombatus ursinus. The sequence goes on along the minus strand of NW_020954580.1, from coordinate 17,089,423 downwards.
TGACTTTATACAACTCTCTTACATCCAATTCACACAGGAGTCAAGACGTTATGTCACTGGTCCTCTTAGAAGACAAAAGCCAAACAACAACAGATAGAATGGAGATAGAGCTTTCTGAAGTGTTTACTTTAAAAAATACAAGCTCAAAATTCCAGTAGGGATGTTTATAAAGTAGTGCAGTTGACTTAAAACAAAACTCCTGCTTCAGACTTCTTTGAGTGAATTACCATATTCTTTGTTGTGAATGTAGCCACCTTTTTGGCAAAGCTAGGCTGAAGGCTTCCAAGCAGGCATAAATCCCTAAAAACCCTAGGGGTTGAATTTCTTCCAATACAAGAAGAGAGGACAGATTAGCATCTCATGATCCTCTGCTGGTTAACATGTACTTGGATCATTGGGAGAAAGGAAGTTTTAGTGCTAGGAGGTTAAACAGAACTTTGAAATGGAAGTTAGGAAGTGTACTGCCACCCCCCACTGTGTGTGATTCTATTTCACTGCGTCTAGCTAGGCAACTAATAGGCAGCTATATGATGCAATGGATAGAGTACTAGAGCTGGGTTCAGGAAGACATGGGTTCAAACCCAACCTTAGACATTTAGCTTTGTGACCCTGGAAAAATCACTTCACCTCTGTGTGCCTCAGTTTCTTTATTTGTAGAATGGGGATAATAATAACACCTATCTCTCAAGGTTGCTGTGAGGATCAATTGAGATAATATTTGTTAAGTGCTTTGCAAACCTTAAAACACCATATAAATTGTGGCTATCATCATCATCCTAAGGAGATCAGGAAGTACATTGTTGGTTGCATTAAGCACGCGTATACTTATTTGTGTAATCTCTGAGTCGAATATCAGTATGTCCTTAAAGAGACGGAATTACTGTCTAGATAGCTTGCTTTGCAAGGCAAACTCTAATCATTTGGGATAATAATTATCCTTTCAAATCAATATTTCTGAAACTGATTATGGAAAGCAAGGATTTCATTAAAGTGATTTGTTTTTTAAAATAGTCCCCAGTTGATTAATCAATAAGAGTAGACTTAATTTGTTTAATCTTTGAGGCTAATAGTCTCTTTAGACTATAATTATTTCTTTGGATATTCAGAGAAACTATTTCTGATGATACTGAATAAAAAACAACTTACTTTAAATTGGTTGTGGTTTTAGTTCCTTCTTGAAATTTTATGCCTTGATTAAGCACTATCACCAGTGAATTTAACCTTCTCTGGTACTTTGTTCTCTCCTCTATAATTTCTCCTAGTCTTTATACCTAAAATAGCATTCCACAAATTATATAGGGCTCTGTTCCTAAAAGTTGGTGGTAGAAAAAAGTTATTCAGAAAGAACAGACAAATGCTCTACTGAGTCCCATGGTATTTTGTAAGGACTAAGAATTTAGAATGAATGAACTCACTATTTTATTCAGAGTGTGGGGTGTGTGTGTGTGTGTGTGTGTGTGTGTGTGTGTGTGTGGTAGGGGAAGGGATTCTGGACTGTTAGAATCATCTATGTGGGGAACACCCAGCATGGAAACGTTCTCCATATGTAGATCAGCAACTTGTTTATAACTTAGTCTTAAAGAATTACCTGAGACCCTGAGAGGTTTAATGACTTTCTTCCCATGGTCACAGGTACTGTGTGTCAGAGGCAAGAGTCGCACCCAGACCTTCCTGCCTCTCCATCTTGCCATGCTGCTTCTCCAATATAACACAGCGATAAGTAAAACAGTCTTCAGAGAAATTCAAGAAATTTAGCTAAGAGTTGTTTTCCTCTATCCCTTCTTTTTTTTTCATGATTCTACAATATTAGTCAACACACATTTATTAAGCACTTACTGTGTTCTAGGCACTATACTAAGTAAGCCCTGGGTATACAAAAAAAGGCAAAATAGGGTCTATAACCCCCTATTTTGCCTTTTTTTGTACACTCAAGAAGCTAACATTCTAATGAGAGAGACAACATGCAAATGGTAATTTCGGAGGGAAGGTACTAGTAATCAGGGAGACTGAGAAAGGACTTTTGGTGAAGGTGGGATTTGAGCTGATTCTTGAAGGAGTTTAGAAAGAAGGTAGAGGCAAGGGGTGTTTTGTACTATTTTTATTGGGTCTAAATGAAATATAAAGCTAATTCTGCTAACACTTCACAGAGCTCAGTGTCAATCAGACCATCCATTCTGAATCTTGAGTTAGACTGATGGTAAAGGTTCCCTAGATATAATGCTACATTTTGAAAACAGTATTTTTAAAAGGTAGATGCAGGCAGCTTTCACGAACTTTAAGCCTGGACTAGAAAAGTACTTATAATTTAAGGACTATGGAATCTTTAATCAAAAAATGATTCTGGTCTTGAGCAAGAAAGAGCATTTTTCTGCTTTTGTGCCTGGGAGATAGATGTACTATTAAAAAAAAGAGTGGGCAGGCAAGAAGTTGACATGGAAGTTAAGTGGAAAAGAGGCAGGGAGCTAGCAAAGAGAAGTAACAGTAGTGAATATGTGAGCACAAGACTGCCATTGGGAGTTGGTCTCCTTTATCCCTTGGGAGCATTCTTTAACCTCCATGAAAACCATGCATTTTAGCTAGTGCTGGCAATTCTGACCTAAGCCGTATCTAATGTTTTTCCATAGGAGCATAGTAGGAAAGCTGTCAAAGAAGAAGCAGCAGAAATCCCCTTGCTAAGATATTTTGTCTTTGTGTGTGTTTGTCCCCTGGTCTGCAGACAACTCTTCTGTCATTAAGGTATCTTTGCAAAGAAACAACAAAGCCTTGGCCCTTGCTCTTAATTCTGAGAAGGTGCTCAGTCAAAGGCTTATAGAAGACAGGAAGCTTCTGATGAAAGAAATTGAGGTGGGGATGTTTAAGAATGCCAGGCTCCGAAGAACCATCTCTTACACGGTAGGAAATCAAGAAATTTTTCCCCTTATGTTTTGTTTGATTCCTGGAACTTAAGCAATTCATAATACTGGGCATTTAAATTTTCCATTTAGAAAATAGTAAGTAGGGAGTAGAGTAGGACTAAAGAGGGTCAGCTTCAGCATCCAGAAGACCTCGGTTCAAGTCTTTATCTATGGATAAATCAATGCCTTGGTGCCCTAGTCATCTCTTCAAGAATACACACACACACACACACACACACACACACACACATACACACATAAACACATGCATTTTGCATATACACATATATGTGTGTATACACATATTCATAAGCAATGCATATGGATACATATAAATACATGAGTATATATGTACATGTACAACCCACAACATAAAATGTGTATAAACTTATATGAATATGTGAATATGTATGTTAATACATGTATACAAAACACATAGAACCTATCTACATGTGCATACACAATACAATACATATGTGTGAGTGATTTTGAGACCTGGTCTCCCTATCTGGTGTAGGCTGCAAATATGGCGGCCACTCAAAATGCTGATCCCAGTGCTGATGGCCCAGAAGCTTTGACCTGCTCCTTTTTCAACTTGGGCCATTTCACTCTTCCTTAGGAAGCCTAGTAGCCCCTGAACTCCCCATATTGGTGCCAGACTACCTGTGGACACCTGATGTGTGTTAGCTCACTGCAGCTCAGAACTCCTCAACTCAAAAAATCCACCAGCCTCCTCCACCTCCCAGGTAGCCGAGATTGCAAAAGTGGCCAATCTCCTTGCTCCTCTCTCCCCTCCCCCCAGGCTTTATAAGACTAAAAATTATAAAGGGGTTACCAGTTTGTCCTAAAGAGAAGAGTTCCCTATGCTCCCAGGTCTACACCAAACTTCTGCTCTTATTCAAGCCCCTGCCTTCAATGCTTTCATATCCATATGGCAACCTAAGATTTAAAACTTTGATCTTGATTATGTGGTTGGGAGCATTCATGCCGTGGGTTTATTTCTTCTCCTAGTTAAATTCACCAGAAGAATTCATATGGCAAATAAATAGAACTATTTAGAAAGATTTTTCTGGGTACAACATGTTGAGAACTATACAAAGCATGGCTATTTCCTAGCTAGTTCACTTACTCCCCACTGTGTACTATGTGTTGCGGGGATAGACGCATGAGTATTGGCTTTGGAGTCAGAAAGCCCTGAGAAAGCACAGAGCTTGTTGTAAATTTAGTTAACTTATTGCAATCCTGGATCAGTTTCAGAATCTCATAGAAGGATATGGTCAGCTATAAGGACATCATCTCTTTTGGCTCTGCAGCCTATCAGGGAAACTCCTTGTTATCTGCCATTTTAAGCCCCTCAGAGATGAGTCATATATGGCTGAAAACTGAACCCTCCAGGCTTATATGTGGTCTTCAGGAGTGGCCCTGAGCATGTTCCATAGGGGTTTAAGGGAGAGAAAATCCCTGCTACGGAAAGATTAAGGTTGCTGGTCTGGAAGATATGAACTTATGGCAGTTGCTATCTTGACCTGGTCCTTTGTTGACTCAGTTTTCCTGATAAGCCATGTAGCATCTACTGTATACTTGTAGTTTACATAAAAATTTTTTTCATTGGTTGTTTTTCATTAGGATTAATCCCTTTTTTTTTCTTTTATGCAGAATAAGGTCCTCAGAGAACTGGAAGCTTATATAAGTGCTAAACTCCTGTGTGCAATTAGAGAGAGTGATCCCTTTACAGTAAGTGCCTGTTATCTGAGCATCACCCAGGGGAACTGTGCTTGGAAGTTCATTACTTGTATGTAATACAATCTAGTGTATTGTGCTCTGCTGTATGGGATATTAGATTGTACTGTGGGCCAGATCAAGTCCCTTCCTTCCTTTTTTCCATCCTTCCTTTCATCTTTTTCTGTCTTTCTTCCTTTCTATCTTTTCTTTCTTTCTGTCTGTCTGTCTGTCTTTCTTTCTGTCTTTCTTTCTTTCTGTCTTTATGTTCCTGGTGCATAGTAGGCATTTCATAAATGTCCAATTGTCAAAGTGCCAGAGGTAGGATTTGAACCCAGGTCTTCCTGACTGAAAGCCCAACACTCTATCTTTTATATTCACTTCTTCTGCATTCCTCTGATTCCCCAGGGAAAATATTTCTACTAAAATAGAAAAAGAAAATGAAGTTGTAGCAAAAACATTCATTTATCTATGAAAGTTCCTATGAAAATTCTTGAGACCTGTCTAGGAACTTTTAAGTTATGAGGCAGTCTCTAATTTATAATTGATACATGTGTACAAAGTGTTGATATTTCTATACTCTACCTTCCTTTCCCCCCACTAGAGCTCTTGATGCTGTCCTCATTTTTCCATGAGAGACACTGTTTTAAGTATCTGAACTCTATGGGTTCAGATGGGGAATGCAGTGGAGGAGGGGGAGTTAAAATTGATATATACTATCTTTTCTAAATTTTACATGGGTTAGAAAGATCAATATGGTTTATTTCAGAAACCACAAGTTTAAAAATAAATATACCATTTAGAGACCAAAACTTTAAAACAAAACATCTCTTTGTTAATATATCTATAATAAACATAGAAAGCATTGCCAAAGACTATGGAATCTTGGATAAGAAGCTAAAGACTTAAGGGGCACAGGTGATATTTTCATGACCATTGCTCACTGAAGAAAAGGAATATAGAAGAGAAAAGCAATATGGGAGGATAACATTTGGCTATGAGGATAAGTCAGCATATTGTGTGCTATTTGGGGAAGAGGAGAGAAGGGGGGAAGGAGAAAAAATTTTGGAACTCAAAATCTTACAAAAGTGAATGTTGAAAACTAAAAATAAGTACATATTGAAAAAGAAAAAAGATGTCAGAGAATGGGATTTGGATTTCTGGACTGCAGTCTAAATTATAGATTTGGAGAATGTAGATTTCAAATGGTTCAGAGAAAGGATGAGTAGGTATTGATTAAAAGTTTATAGGGAAGTGATCCCAGGAAGAATGGAAAAATCTCAAGAATGAGATTCTGAAGACACAAAAAGAAACAATTCTGATGATGCTTGTTGCATTGAATCATTAAAGAAAGCTAATAGAATCTCAGACTGCATGAAGAGATGAATGCCCTCCAGCAATAAGAAAGTGATACCTTCACTGTACTCTGCTCTCCTCAGTCCACATTTGGAATATGGTGTTTGTTTCTAGGGATCACGCTTTAGGAAGAATTTTGCTAAGCTTGAGAGTACCTTGAGAAGAGCAACCTGGATGATCAAAAATCTTGAGCTCCTCCATAGAATCCATTGAAGGAGCTAGGAATGTTTAAGCTGGAGAAGAAAAGACTTGGAGGTGCTGTGAGATAGCTGTTTTCAAGTATCCGAAGGGCTTTCATGTGGACTTGTTCTGTTTGGTCCCAGAAAGTAGAATAAGAAGTAATAGGTAGAAGTTACAATGAAGAAAATTAATATTCAATATAAGGAAAAACTTCCTATACTTAGAACTATCCAAAAGTAGAATTGATTGCTTTAGGAGGTAGTGGGGTCCCTTTTAGATGAGTTCTTCAAATAAAGCCTAGATGAACATTCGTCAATGATTCCTATTTTGCTATGGATTGGACTAGATGTGTATTTCTTTTTAATGACTCGATGCTTCTGTGAAGACAGGCCCATTAAATACGATAAACACTTTATTTCATTAGCTTTGACATGTATTTCTTAAAATTTAATCATGATAGTAAACAGATATAGATTCTAGCATGCCCTTATGGCTACTTCCTTCCTAGTCTTCTCCAGACCTTTGCTATACTGTGTGAACAACCCATTGTGATCAGTAGCTGGATCAGTTTGTAACTTAAATGAAAATCTTAACTCTTAGGAGAGTGTTCTGCTGATCCCCAACACCCTTTTCTTATCGTTGCATCAGCTGGGTTTTTATTATCTTTGTTTAAGTTGACTCTTATTCCTTTTTACAGGTTTTAGAGGATATCAGTATGGAAAATTCATTCACTGATGATAATGCAGACAAGCACAGGACCAGCTCACCACATGGGTAGGTGTGAAATATTAGATCTGTTATATCTCTTGGGATCTAATCTTTATAATCTTAGGTTAGCATCACTATTCATATTCAGTAGCCTTTTCTCTATTTTCATCTACTTTGATCTCTTTGTAGCATTTTTATTCTTCTTATACTTGAAAGTCTCTCCACCCTTGGGTTTTGTAACATTGCCCTGTCCTAATTCTCTTCCTACCTCATAGACCATTCCTCTTCTGTCTCCTTCTCTGGCTCTGCTTTTCTCTCCTTTACACCCAAATGTGTGCATATCCAGAGACCCAGTCTCTAGTTCTCTATTCTATTCTATTCGTTTTAAGCTCTCTGTACCTTTGGGGTGTCTTTATAAATCTACACAGATTACTCCCAGATCTGCCCATCCAGATCTGATCTCTCCCCACGGATTCCATTTCACCTGTTTAGTTGTTTGCTGGGCATTTTCACCTGTATGATCTGCTGCTACCACAAATTCAACCTGCCTAAACCACATCCCTCATCTTTTCCCTAAACCTGGCTTCCTCTCTAGACTTCCATATTTTTGTTAATGGTACCATCATTATCCCACTTATCCACATTCAAATTTTGGAGCAATCATCAGTTTCTCTTTTCCCCTTTGCTTCTGTGCCCCCTCAGTCACAGCAAGTTATTGATCCCTCCTTAATAGCTTGCTTTGTCTTTTGTCTAGTCCCACTATCATCACTCTGCCATTATCCCTTATCACTGTGGGTATCATCTACTGCAATAGCATAACTGGTCTTCCTATTCCCACTCTCTGCCCTCTCAACCTTTTCTATGTACTGCCGTCCAATTAATTTTCCTGAAACATTTCTTTGTGCACGGAAACCTTCAATGGCTTCCTATAATACTCAGTCTGTCATTCAAGGCTTCTACAATCTAGTCCCTAACTTCTCAACCTTATTTTTTACTACTCTCCCAAATAAATCTTGCATTCCAGTCAAATGAGTCTATTTATTTTTTGTGTACTTTCCCCATCCCTTCCCCCGCTAGAGTCTTTGTTGATACCGTACTTTGCCTACAATGCACTCCCCTCCTTGATGCTCTTTTTTATACTCCGAAGCCTACCTAAAATTCTATGTCCTTGCTCATTTCTCTGGCCCCTGATGATCTCCCTCTCTTCTTAAGTTTCATATAGCTTGTTTATATCATGAATTTAGACCTTAACATACGCTACTTTGAAGTACATAGCTCACCTTTCTATTGGAACTATGAACCCTTTAAGTGTAGAAACCATGTATCATGCTGCTTTGTGACCCCATCTTACAGAAGGAAGAACCAAAGTGAAGTCCAAGAATTCAAAGCTGAGATTTGAATGGATTAGAGTTGCCAGGCACCATGCTTAGTACTGGGGATACAAAAAAAAAAAAAGGCAAAAGACAGATCCTGTTCTCAATTACCTTACAATCTAATGTGACCACTACACTAGCCTCCTTATTAGTCTTTCTCCTCTGTAGTCTATCCTCCATCCTTTGACTCACTTCTTAAAGAGGCTTAGTCACTGAATGGGCGTTGCCTCACTCAAAGTGAGAACTTGAAAAGACCTGAGCTTAAAAGGGCCAAGGTCTCCCACTGCAACCTGGGCTATCTTCAGTCATCCTGATGGATATCTGGCCACCGGACCCAGATGGCTCTGGAGGAGAAAGTGAGGCTGGTGACTTTACACAACCCTCCCTCCCTCAAATCAAATTCAAGGACAAACCACACACAAGATGCTCAGTAAGAGTTAGGTGTGATAGTTTTGTAACCTTCTGCAGCAGAATTTAGTTTCTTAGCTACTGATCAGGATCATTTAACTATGGATCCCTTTCTTCGACCTTATCCAAGTGGGTTTGTTACTGGAAGAACCAGAAGGCTCTTAACTGCATACTCATTCATTAGGAAGGCTACTGTATACTTTTCCATTTGGTGATTAGGGATACAAATAGAAAATGATATACATCAAGTTGTCCAACTTACTCTTGTCTGCTTTTCATGGGTATGCTAGAACCAGCTCAAACCAGCTAGTGAGAGCCAGTTGAATTTTTGGCATGAGCATTTACACCTCAGAAATCGGCAAACATTACAAAGCAGGGCTTGATTTATTGTTTTGTTGATTGCCTGAATTAAGAAAGTAATATTTTCTCTATTACTTTCTTGCAATACAATACTTTCTTACAACACTTAAAAGTGTATTGTGGCTATATATGCATATAAAATGTGTATTATGTATATATAATGTGTATTATATATATAAATATAATATTTTTTTCAGAGAACCAGTTGTTAAACATTTGCCAGCACACTCATATATATAATGCAATTTGGGTCATGATTTACTAGGTGTTTTTTTAAGTAAATAATCTCTGTTTTCTTAAGATTCAAAGCAATATAGGATAGTTTACCCTACTTAGCTTTAAAATAGTAACTTAAAAAAGTCAAATGCTGAGAAGTGAAAAGCTTTTGCTTGTGAACTCTGGATTTTGTGTTCTCTCAGTATATCTAGGATAATCTTGTTCCTTTGCTGACTGAATTCCAGTCAGTGACCTATTCCAAAAAGTTAGGTATTTATTTCTTTGCCCAATTCCAGAACCATTGTAGAATGGTGTTAGTCACATTTAAAATTATGATTCTGACTATCTGGAAAAAAATCTCTTTTTCTTATTTCAGGTCAACCAAGTTATCAACGAAGGATCCAACTACTGATGTGGAAAATGGGAAACAGCCGAGTGTTGTCCCCAGAGATCTCTTCCTTCAACAGACAAGTCCCCAAACATATCACTTGGGGTTGGAGGAACCTTCAAATTCTGATGGAGGTTGAGTGAATTGAAAAAAACAAAGCATCTTTGTTGAACCCCAAAGCATTATCTATTTCCCTTGTTCTTTTACTTCTCCTTCCTTAACATGCTTACAATAACCTAGGGTATAATATACATATACCCAAAATATATAAGAAAAGGCAATCATTATTAACAAGATTGTATAAATATCTCTTATAGCTCTAAACTTATGATCCTATTTCCAAAAATTTTAAATATACCATATGTATTTGACACATGGAACAGAGTCTAGAAGAAGGTGGCCTATCTGCGCAATGGGTTCTTGGGAGACCTTTGTTTGAGCTGGATAAGGAAAGGACAGCTAACGCCAATCAATGGGTTGAAGAGAACCCAATCTCCACAGTCCCAATGGCCAGTTCCACTCTGGACTAGCCCCAGCACAAAAAGGGTATAATTCAGTCTGTTTGCAGTAAAGCTGAATCATTCCTATTGTTAAAATAATGGTTACAAAACAGACAGTGGGATCAGTATTGGAGTCAGGAAGTTGTATGTTTGTCTTGACCCTGGGACATAAGAGCATATTTTAAGCTAGAAGTAACCTCAGAGGACATCACGTCCAACTCCTTCGTTATACAAACGAGGAAACCTAAATCTAGAATGGGAAGGAAACTCGGGCAATGTCTAGGCCAATCCTCTCATTTTACAAATTAGGATACTGGGGCCTAAAGAGGTTAAGTGATTTGCTCAAGGTTATGAAGGTAATAAGGGCAGCTAAATGGTACAGGGGATAGAACGCTGGCGCTGGAGTCAGGAAGACCCGAGTTCAAATACAACCTCAGATACTTACGAGCTGTGTGACTCCGGGCAAGTCGCTTAATTCTGCCTCGGTTTCCTCATCTGTAAAATGAGCTGGAGAAGGAAATGGCAAACCACTTTGCCAAGAAAACCTCAAATGGAGTCAGACACTACTGAAAAATGACCAAACAAAAAAAAATGCAGGTGATAAGAGACAGAGGCAGGATTTGGATCCAGGCCTCTGACTCTCGAGCTAGAACTATGAGGTACAGGCAAGTTACTGCTCTAGTCACAGAAGGTACATCAACAATGGGAGTTCCCTATACTTATGACATCAAAGATTCAGCACCCTCTTCCCCCAAAGTAAAATACATTTATGTTCAACGTATTAAAGGTTTTTCCTCTGTGAGAAAGGAGAAAATGCATTACTCTTCTGTCAGTTAAGTTTACTTTGTTAAATGAAATGTGTTTTGTTTTTCTTTTTATAGAAAGTAAGCAGGTGAATGCCATAAGTATCTTGGAATCTGAAGTGGCTGATGCTTTATCTGTAAGGAAGGATGGCAAGACTGGGAGGTCATGCTATGAAAACAAATCACCATTTGGAGCAAACGTCACTCAGAGGAAGAAATGGGCCTCTTCCCCTTACCTAAACTGTCAGGCTATAGCTGTGGACTTTGAGACAGATGTGTGCTCAAATCGTTTCTCCCGGTGGACCACTGGCCCTAGAAGTCCCGTGAGACAAATGAATGGACGAGAAGCTTCCACCTTCTCCTGGCTCTCTGATCCCCACTGTGATTCCAATAATAATACCTCTCTACTGCAGGACGTAATGCTTTCTGGGCAGCTACCAGGGGAAACAGTGGGTGATAAGAATAGGTCTTTGAGTACTAACGAGCAGGACAGATCAGTCACAACCTCGACAGAGGACCAAAACAAAATCACCAGTGGTGCTGACAAAGATGTTGCCTCAACTTTGAGATCCAAGAAGTGTGTTTTTACAGAACAGGAGGTCCAAGACACAGCTGGAGTATATCCTACTGAGAATTTAGACAACAATAGCAAAAAACAGTCCCAGAGTCTTAGAACACTGAGCCTAGTGGCCCAGACATCAAGTAAATTAGCACTGATACCATCTGTGTTCCCAATGGAGATGGACTCTTTGGGAGAAAACCCCACCCCCACAAGCAGCAGGCCTCCTGAGGATCAGCTTTACCAAGTAAGTGACAGAATTAGAAAATGTAGGCAAACCTATACGAGGAGTGAAGTGTGTTCAGATAGCCAAGAAAAGATAGCAATACCTCCCTCTGAAAAGAGAAGGAAAACGTTTTTAGAAAAACAGATCGAGGTAGAGAACCAAAGCCCAAATTGTGATCCAACTTGTGGGAGGTCTGGGGTGAAACGATTATCTCAAAAGAATAAGGTCACTGATAAGCATACGTTCTCAAATGAGATAAATAAGGAAATAAAACAGATAAGAAACAGGATGTCTGCTGATTTATTCAACACTCCTAGCAAAGTAAATGACTACAGAGAAAAAAACAGAAAAGAGTCAGAAAAGATAGTGATAAATATGGACCAGCAGATCCCAAATACAAATAGTCAGGCTCCCCAGTGTTTACCTTGTGTGAAAACACTCGGTGTGGAAATTCTGCAGAAAATGACTGACAGGCCTTTGAAACAGGAAGTAAGCAGAAGGACTCATAGCACTAAAGCCAGTGACTGCAGAAAGGAAAACATGATTCCACTGGAATGCAACTTGAAGCCTGATTCTCAAGAACGTATACTTATGCACAAAACTAAAGGAAGACAGGTAAAACAGAGTAAAAATCAACCGAGGGAGGCACGCTCACTGAAGAGTAAAATGGAAACTTTTAACTCAGACAGTAAACAAAGCGGTATAGAGGATTCACCGAGCAGGAAGAAGCAAGGCCTGAAAAGTCACGTAGGTGACTCTAGAATTCCTATACTGGCTTCATGTTCAATGGAACCAGGCTTAAATAATATACGCCATGCTTCTGTTAAAAGTGTGGAGGACATCCAAAATAATGTGAATAAAAAACAGACACCATCAACTACACAGGTCAATGCAAGCAGGAATGTGTCACGATCGATGACTAAAGCAAAGCAAAAGGTTGAAAATGTGCTTTCAGCCAAAGACCAATCTGATTTTGGAAAGAAAGTTGTTTCTGGGACTGTTTCAAGAGAACATGAATCCATGGAAGCTGGCCAAGTGATGCAGGATGAAGTACATGATAGCCTTTCTAAAGCAGAGAGAAACTTCTCCCAGAGAGCCACCGAAAAATTGGTCCTGAATAGTTCTAGGTCTTTGGAACCCTCCTATGTGATCTCGTCCCCAGAGCAGCCTGTCGGGACTTCTGCTCTAGCAGCCTTCCAAGTTCTGGAACCCCATGTGGTAAATGGCAGAGTTTTAACAACCCCTTCTGCTGAGCCAGAGAGTTGCCAAATCGCCAAAGGAAGGAACTCCCCTACTGGCCCAAAAGACAGCTGGAGTGTGGCAGTTCTTCCTAGAGGCTCTTCTCTGAGTAAAAATACTCCAGAGAAAGGTAAGAAATGAGGCTGGGTGGCCTTGGACAAATCTTTTTGCCACCCTGTAGCCTCACTGACAATCTTTTTCTCACAAAATAACCCAACAGCTCAAAGCATCACATTTGAACACTTCCCAGTTGGGTTGCAGCCAGAGTTTTGCCCTGATACACCATCCATTCACTTAGCAAACCCCCTTGTCCTCTGGCATCTGGACTTGCTACTCTGAACTTGGCTTTGCCAAGGATCTACACTCAGTCCTTAAAATCTTTGACCTTGTAGCAGCTTTCAGCATTGTTGACCACCCTCTCTCTGTGGATATTTTCTTCCCTCGATATTCATGACAATTCTACCTCTTGGTTCTTCTCTTACCTATCTGATTGTTCTTTTCTGTCATTGGTTTTTCATCTTCCTACCTTTTAAGCATAGATTTCATCTTAAGCTTTCTCTACTTTTCTCTATGAGGAAGAGATTAAAAATGAAGGAGTATGAAGGGTTAAACTCCTCAAAGAGATGAGACTGGGTTCAAGGACATGAGTAGAAGAATTAGCTGTGGCAGAGAGATGACCCCCTTTCCTTCTGATATGGGTACAAAGAGGGAGAGAATGAAATTTTGGAGTGTGGAGTAGGGAAACTGAAAAATAGCACAAGGCATTGATGGATGGACAGGGTTTGGAGCTCCAAGTAGCCTTTGCTCATGGGTAAGTGCCCTCCTGTACCTCAGCCTACTCAGTGCCCTCTATCCTTTTCATCCCCCTTCTATCCATTGGGTTTTTATTATCTTTACTCAAGTTGGTTCTAGTTTTTATTTCTGGATTATACTTAGTATAGTCTCTCGTCCTCCATGAATATCTGTTGAAATGAATGACCCAATCCATGTGGATCTTTGCCTCCCTAGAACTCCTCTGTCCTGTTTTATCCATACCACACAATTTAGTAATTTACTGAATACTATTTTTTAAAAGTCATGTGTATACATTTCATCTTATATTCATATGTGAATGTCTAATTTCCCCTACAAGGTTTCAAGCTCCATCAGTACAGGGACCATGTCTTAAATTTTTGGTTATCTGCTAAGGTAACTAGCACGATGCCTCAACAAATGTGCACACAATGGGTGATCAACAAACTGCTTGGTTTCACTGAGTTACAATTCTTTTCCTTAGTAGATTCCATAATTAACAAATTGGTTTTCATTTGTTTTTGAAATGTTAGTGCCTCATAGATTATATGTGTTCTTTGTGTGCACCCAGAAAGCCAAGAGTCATACAACCTGGAAAACACCAGATTTTCTTCCCCTTTTCCCACATCAAAATTCCTGAGAAATTCTAGAACCACAGTGAGACGTTCAACGAGAACGAAAGAAAATCTTGTTAGCTATCGAGAGCCACGACTCAATTGGTAAGTATTATTTTTGCATTATTTGCTCCCCATTTTGCTGTTTATCTGTTTTATGATGCCTGAACTTTTGTTAGACATCCTTATTTTGGAAACGTCCAGCATGGTCACCTGCCTTTGAATATAACAACTTTTTCTACTGAAGACCTTTTTTAATCTGTCCAGATTTCCCAAATCCTGTTGAGATGTTGCTTTCTCAGAAATAACTGCATCTTTTTTTCTGCTATTCTATTGCATGGTTATTCACTCTGGGATCGGCTTCTTCCCGCCACACTGTTGCCTAACGTCAGATTTTTCACTGCAGATCAAGACTCTGTACATAAATCAAGTCCCCATGATGAGGATTCTCTTGCCTTCTAATAAGTAAATGCAAGGGCAGCTAGGTGGCACAGTGGATAGACCACCAGCCCTGGAGTGAAGAGGACCTGACTTCAAATCTGGCCTCAGACACTTACTGGCTGTGTGACTCTGGGCAAGTCACTTAACCCTCACTGCCTCCAAAAAAAAAAAAAAAGTAAATGAAGCTAGTTATTTTCTTAGCAAGGCAGTATATTACAGATGAGAATGGCGGACTACTTTTCAACGTGTCTGAATAATTTCCCATCATAGCATTTCATGGGGAGCAACATGGAATGTGGGTAGAGAACTGGCTTTTGAATTGGGACCATATGATGTCAAGTCATGCCATGGCCACAGACTAGCTGTGTTTGTGCTGGAGCCAGCTCAACCTTGAGAATCTACTGTTAAATTTTTAGTGGGAACATTTTCATCTGGGAAATGGGTCAACACTACAAATCAGAGCCTGATGCATATTGTTTGGTGATTGTTTACATTTAAGAAAGTGATGGAGAATATGTTAATAATTCAGATTAAATTTTTTTTTGAGGAAAGTTGGTTATGAAAACACTTAATAGCATTTCCCTGTGTGTAATTCTAATCATGTCTTTTAACCTCTTAATACTCTAGGCAACTCTCTTAAAACTTTAAATTGAGGAACAGTTGTGATCTGTATTGAGAGAGGGATTTTTCTCACTGGGTACTACCTATACATCATTGAAATCATAGATCCAGTCCAAGATATTTCATAGTATCTTGGGATTGACATACGGAAGGAGCCTTAGAAATCATCTAATCTAGCCCTAATACTTCTCAAACAAGAAAACTGAGGCCCAGAAAGGGTTCACATAGCTAGTAAGTAGCAGATGCAGGATTTGAACCCAGATCTGGTATTCTTTTTAACGCACCATGCTACCAAAAAAGGTTGCCACATCTGCAAAATGCCTGAACCCCAGCAAATAATTTCCAGGTGAGTTTTTAGGGTTAGGTTGAAATCTGAGGCAGGTCTCTTTAAATAAATGATTAAATAAATGCCAATAGCAACAGAGAATGTGCTATAACCATTCAGAAATGAACCCTTTGTCCACACAAAATCCTACTAGATTAGGACTTTCTAAAAGGCATTTACAACTTTCTGCACTAAAATAACTTTCTGCTGGGCAAAGGAGAAGAAAAATGATGCTCTTTTTCCTGTTCTACAGCAAATTGAGACGTGGAGACCCATTCACAGATGCACTGTTTCTTCATTCTCCAATAAACAGAAGAAAGGGAATAATGAAAAATAGTAAAAGTCACCAAATAGAGGAAGAGCTATGAGTATCACAAAATTTAGAGTTTAAAAGGTTTTAATTTATTTAAAAACTTATTTTCACACATAACAGATTTTGAGCCAGTGGTATTTTAAGGGTTTGATAGAACCCCATGGCTTATTTCTTCATTTTGCACTTTTTAAAAATATATTAAAACTAAAGTTTAAAATAAAGACAAATCTTTTAATTCTCCACTTTATATGAAAGGGTTTAATTTTTTTTGTTTGTTTTAGATATGGATGAATAAGGGCATCACTCATATGTAAAAATGTAAATACATTTAGAGAATAGATTCTAAAAATAGCTCTATTAGGGAAAACTTACACTTTATTGCCATCCATAGATTTAACCAAACTAAACTTGCTCACTAAATTTTAAAAATCATCCATAACATTTTTTAAAAGTTTATATGAAATTTCCCAACAATCCCCAAGTCGTGGAAGTCAAATTTATTCTAAAGGTAGAACAACCTCCAACACCATGAGCATCCCAATGGAATGTGAATCCTTTGAAGATAAGGACTCTCATTTATTTATATTTATATCCCTAGCACCTAGGATTGTGCCTAGAGCATAGTAGGTGCTTAATAAATGCTTGTTGATTGATTGGGATCTTTCACAGACATATTTTTACCGTCCCTGCCACCAGTAGGAATATATCATTCTCCAATCAACCGAAACATACTTTTGAAGATGGCACCCAGAAAGTCTGATTTTCCATTTCCTGTGTTTCGGGCCAGGTCAACAATTTTGATGTCTTTATTAGGGGATATTTGCACAGCAGTTTTTTTTGTTTTTTAAGACTGAAAGAATAATAAAAAAGGATATAATCTATGAATTTATAAGTTGTGGAATAAATGAGTGGATGCAAAAACATTTATTAAGCTCTTATGGGCGAAGCATTGTACTAAACTCTAGGGCTACAAATACAAAAGCAGAATTTCTGCCCTCCAGGAATTTACATTTTAAGAGGGGGAGACAAAGAAGGAATGATGCTGTTGCTGAAAGTTACTGAGATGGCTTGTAGGGGCCACTGGGAACTACATTGACATACCCCATCCAGGTACGTTGGTACAGTGGATTTGATCATGGTTCATGATTCCAGGACGCGGGGGCAACGGGTATGATTTGTGAAGGGCCAAGATGGCAAAATGGTCAGTGATGCTACAGAGGATATAGTCAGAGAATAGGAGGATGAAGTGAAGCATGACTGGGGCTTTTAATAGATAGGATACATAGTTAAATAAAGATAATTTATTAGTATTTACTATACGCCAGGCACTCTGCTAACTGCTGAGGATATAAACGCAAGCTGTCCCCGAGAAGCATATAGTATAACGAAGACAACATATAAAGGGAAGCTAGAAAGGGAGGTAGAGGAGTGGAATTATGCATATGGTGGCATAGTTTGGGCCCAGTGGCTGGGAAATCAGGTGAAAGCCTGGTTTCCAGCAAAAGAAGGTGAAAGCTCAATCTGTCGGAGCCTAAGGCGGTTCCAGAGAGTGATCCGGGAGAGGCAGTCACTAATCTAGACAGCAATACTAAATAGATAATAACTGATTTAAGGACAGCTGTTGTTGAGCAGACCTTGGGAAAAACTTCCATATCAACAAATTTTTTGAATATTGCTTTATCTGTTTCTGTCCAAAGACAGGCAGCAGGTATGGTGTAGTGGAAAGAACACTAGCACAACAGGAGACTCGGGATCTCAGCTCAGCTACCAACTAGTCATGTCTTCAGAGACATCAGCTTTTTATTTCTGTTTTCTTTAGGTATAAAATTAGGGATAATAGTTGCCCTATCTACTACCAAAGGCTCTTGTGGGGATGAAATATGAATGTAAATATGAAAGTCACTTTGAAAAGTATAAAGCATAGGGGCAGCTAGGTGGCACAGTGGATAGAGCTCTGGCCTTGGAGTCAGGAAGACGAGTTCAAATCCAGCCTCAGACACTTGACACTAGCTGTGTGACCCTGGGCAAGTCACTTAACCCCAATTGCCTCACCAAAAAAAACCAAAAAAAAAAAAAAGTATTATTCCATTTGGGGTGGTGGTGTTAATAGTGGTAGAAGGGATACCATAACAAAATTTGGGCAGCCAGGTGACTTAGTGAATAGAGGGCCTGGTCTGGAATCAGGAAGACTCATCTTCCCGAGTTCAAATCCAGCCTCAGATCCTTACTTGCTGTGTGACCCTGGGCAATTCACTTAACCCCGTTTGCCTCAGTTTCCTCATTTGTAAAATGAGCTGGAAAAGGAAATGTCAAACTACTCCAGTATCTTGGTCAAGAAAACCCCAAATGGGTTCATGAAGAGCTGGATGTGACTGAACAATAACAACAAAGTATAGTTTTATGACAGGAGTAAGTTCGAGTGAGATAAAAGTATGGGAAAAATACATTAAAAATCATCTTGGAATTAACAAGACAATTTAATACTAATGAAAACTTTGTCAAAATTTTTTTTGTCCAAACTGTTGAGGAAGTGATTTTTCCAGATAACTGAAGTTTATCCAGTGCTTAGCATAGTGCCTGACACATAATAGGTGCTAGATAAATGTTGATCGATCCCTTTTAAGAACTTTAAGTTCCTTTCTTACGGCAATTGTCCTAAATATAAATTATACATCTTCCTGATTTCTTGAAAAATGCATGACTTTTTAAAGGAAAGCTGGATGGGACTCATAGGGATCATCTATTTTGAGATAAGGAACTTGGGGCCCAGAGAAGAGAGACTTGGCCCATAGTCTAATAGGTAATAAGATGCAGAGCCAGATTCAGGCCCAGGTCCTCTGACTCTAGACATCTTTCCACTGCACTTTACTATGTCTAACATAATATTACCTTTTTGGGTGACCGGGATCATCTCTATGAATATCTGTTATACTGTACTTTATATAACACACTGAGGACATTAGAGATTATTAGTATATATAGGTTTACTTGCTTCAGTTAATGATTTTGCTGCTACATGTCAGCATACATGTTCATGATGTCTCCTATGCTGAATTTCATATAGGGTTTTAAATCCCCCTTTAATCTCATTACTTTTACTACAAGTAAAATGCATGGGCTTTGTGATAGCTGTTTTCCTCAATGGTTTTTTCTCTTAGTTTCAAAGCTATGTTCTAGATGGTCTTTAGTTGCAGATGTTTGATTTCTAAATAAATGAATTATCACTATTAAAAGATTTGCCTTAGACTTCTAAGGCAAAATAATCAGTTAGATGCATGTTGATGTTCACTGTACACAGTAATCATTTATTTGAGGTTAGATCTTCTTAGTTTATGAGATTCATCACTGCCCACATAATAATAACAACATAATATGCTTGAGCTTCCAAGTCCATACAAATTTTATATATATTTTTCGGAACAAAGAGGCAGATTTAGTCTTGATGTAGGGCCAAACATCTTGACGAGGAGAGCCAACCCAAAACAGAATGGGTTGCTTTTGGAGGTTCAGGGTTCCCATTTATAGGAGACCTACAAAGAGTGTCAGGAATATTAACTGTTCGGAAGGAAGTGAGAGTGAATCCTGCATAGGCAGTGGTTGGATTAGATTGCCTTTAAGAGTCCTTCCTACTCAGGCTCCACAAAATCAGGTGGTGGAGCTAAATGATGGCTAAGACTCCTCCTAGCTCCAACAGTCTGGGACCTATGACCCCAAATCACCAAAAAATAGTAATCATGGCATGGCTCCTATGTTGACAAAAGAAGTCTCTTTTGGATGAGACATCAATGAGACCCCAATGTGTAAATTTCCTGACAGTTTCCTATTTATTAGAGAGTCCCAATCACAGTTTAAGTGTGCCTATTTGTATAAATAATTCAGGATGCATTTGGAGATAATATACACATATCTCTGAACCTAATCTAATACTAGATTTAGTCATTTTGGTCTCATCCCACCCCTCTCTTCTCTTGGCTGTGAAATGAGCTAAGACTATGAGGATCCAGGACTCATATGCTTCCTCCCTCTCAATTCAGTATAGAACTGGCTGTGGGGCAAAAGATTAGGGAAAACAACTTTACTGGGGTATTCTTAACAGGATGACTTCTATGATGTCAAACATAGTTTTCAGCAGTTGCATTCCTGGAACCCTTAAGACTCAGAACAACAATGACCACAGTTACTAGGACTTAAATTTTAATTCAAAATTACATTACAGTTCAGACAAAGACCAGGGTGAAATTAGTGTTTAACAATAATTCTAAAACATCCATAGTTATACAAAAGAAATAAACAGGCCTGCAGGGGTCCAAAAAAGCAGCTTGTTTTATTGCACCTGGGTGAAATATGCCATTTTTTGGTAGCATAATACTTATTGCACCACATAAGGAAAGGAGGGCAATCTGCAAGTCACCATTGTTCTAAAATACTAACTCATGTGGGCCCTGTTTAAAAAAAAATTACATCTCTAAACATTCAACAAAAGCTCTTTAAAGAAGCTTCTTAACATGTCTACCTTACAGTCATGCTTTCATTCCTGATTCATATAGAAATTCACTTTGTCAAGTCTACTTTTCACATGATGCAATATATGCTAACACCAGAACCATTCAGTGACCTGGTCCACAAACAGGCCAGGAAGGGAGGAACTTTGGGTCTTATTTATAACTGATTTTACAACATAGTACCATGGCTGCCACATTTCTCCTTTCGTATGAAATACTCCTGATTTTGGTCATCTACTTCTGGGGACAAGGAAAAATGACAGTGAGGATAATAACAACAAAAAAATCGGTAAGAAAGTAATTTCTTGGCTGCTATATAAAAAAGGTCTCCTGTCACATTAAATGTGGTGGGTAAACTGGAAGGAGCCATATAAAAAAGTTTGTAAACTCATAGAAAAGATAACTTGTCATCTAGAGAAATGATGAAATTGATTTCATTTAAAACTTAAGTGTCATACAGAAAAACTGTAAACCAAAGAAACTAGTTACCCCATGGGGGGCAGCCTCTTTGTTGAGCAGAGATGCGGTATTAAAGTTTAGCCTGAGATAGTTTGGCCTTCAAGTTTTCTCCAAGTTTGTCCATAAACTCAAATGTATTCAGGTAGTCAGATCGCTTCACACTAGAGGAAAAAAAAACAAAAACATTCAATGAGACTGACTTATAAAGTGGTAATATCCTACAAGTGTAGGAGTAGGAAAATTATCCCTAGGAACAAAGCCACTGGAAAATATCTCCAATTTATCCTTCACATATTTTGTTTATACATCCTTGTATTCATGTTGCTGTGAATTCCCCAAGGGCAGGGAATATCTTTTGCCTTTCTTTGTATCCCTAGCACTTGGCAGATCAAATGCCTACTCACTACACTATTCATGGTTCTACAGAGTCAGGTCCCCAGCAACACCACTTGAGATTGGTTTATTTCCACCTGAACGCTAGACTTCTTTGCCCTTTAGGTCAAAGCACTTTATTGTCCAGCTACAGTTGAGCAAGGTAATAGTCATAACCTTGGAGTCGGAGGGACACCTCTATTTTGGCTGTCATACTCTAGCCCACCCACTACTACCCTTTCATTCACATGCCAAGAAGTTCTCACTTGCCCTTGAAATCATTGCAGGGCTTACATTTCTATCACAAGTATTGGCTCCAACACTGCAGTGGACCTGCGCCTACCCTCAAAGGCCAAGTAGGTAGTTCCTGCAATAAGTTGTTCTGTACTTCAATACAGAAGTGATAAGATGATTTTGAAAATTCATTATTGCCACTGGAAGGTAAGATTTCTTTTTTTTAAATAAAAGAGACTCAGTGGTTGGCTATTCCAATATCATTGTTGTCATCCAAACAACTTCAAGTCTGCTCTTTACAGAATGGAGTCCTGGCTATATTCCTGAGGAGGAGTCCCTAGGAGATGAGGGATGGAGACGTTTTCTCAGGAGATGAACGTGGGGCATCAGCAGAGTGCTAAGTACTATGCACTACTGTACGCATACTCTACTACTATTTATTGGCATTAATGTCAGACCCAATTAGTGAGAAGGCTGTATTCAATGAGTTATCCTGTACTTCTATTGCTTAGAAAATCTAGCAGTTTCCTCACCTGCATTTAAATGAGAGACTCAATGAGATTTTGCTAATATCCATCTCCCTATGATGCTAGATGTAATTAAATAGAATTTGGCTGCCAGATGTTTTTCAAATAAATAAAATATATGAAAATACTGCCATTGGTATTTTCCCCTTCTGGTCCTTTTCTTGACTTTACGGACAGTACACTCGCCAGTGGGAAGGCGGACTATCCCTTCGCAAGGCCTGCCTTCCCACTGGCGAGTTCATCCTGGACTCTCCATTTAGTGGGGGGACCCAGGATAATCTGCCTTTACTTCTCTCTGAGACCTGCTCATGACTCTCTGGATTTAAATCATGGATGGCCCCATCAGACACCTTCCACCTCCCCATTCTTTGTACCTGGCTCCCACATTTTTCAGCTGTTTTTTTGTGTACTGTCTTGTCCCACTAGAATGTAAGCTCCCTGAGGGCGGGAACTATCTTTCTGCTCATATTTGTACTCTCAGCATTTAGCCTGATGCACACAGTAGGCACTTAATAAATGTTTGCTTCCTTACTACCTTCCATAGTGCATTTTTTTAGTATCAACACCTCATACTCCAGGGCATCTGTCAGTTTATTAAGGTGGGTATACCCTCCAACAATACCAATTGCACCTCATTCCATGCCTGCCCATCCTGTGTAACTCTTGTCTATGCATTTCCGTAATTCCACCTCAAGGAGTCCATACAATGTGCTGGGGTTCTTCCACCCCTGTCCAGCACCTTACAGTTTAGAGAAAACTTTCACATTCATTATCTCACTGAATCTATACAAAACCATTTGAAGTAAGTAGGGCAGGCATTACCTTAGCCCCCTCCCTCCACAATTTACTGATTAAGAAACTAAGCCTCTGATTAAATGACTTATCTACAGTCACAAAGGTACGAGTGAGAGAGTCAGGATTTGGAACCATTCTGCCCTTCTATCATATAACAATTAATAAAATTCTAGTAAGCAATGTTCTGGGTCAGGTTTTGTTTCAGGAAAGGCAGCACTTCCAACAGAGAAAAGAAGAGCTCGTACTTACTTGGGTAAACCTTTAATACAGGCGGCTAAGTCCTTGGTCATGAAGCCAGACTCAATGGTCTCAACACAAACTTCTTCCAAAATTGTTGCAAATGTACTGAGCTCTGCATTGTCATCCAGTTTAGCTCGGTGAGCTAATCCTCTGGTCCAGGCAAAGATGGAGGCTGGGGAAGGAAAGAGTAAGACTTGGTAATAGAAGGGTTTAGATGTGGTATAGTTCATGGAAGCCTGAAATACTGCCTAAGAAAGATCAGATGCCAACCTTTAACATGGCTCATATGAGAGATAAACCCACACAGAACTAAACTTAAATTTCCAAATACATTATTATATGTGAGATTTCTTTTTAAGAGAGGTTTAAGATTCAACTGGAACAAGGTATCAATATTTTCCTCACTGGTAGTTGATACCGGACATCTGAGGAATATAATGAGCTGGCAGCAGTTAGTTTCTCTCCCTTACACTGTCTATACCTGTCCCTTCTCTTCAGACCACAATCTCTTTTCAGAGAGCTGACCTTGAAACTTGAATGAAAGAATACATCCACATGGCATTTAGATGCTTAGCTTCATGTTCCCTTACATACTGAATAGGAGAAGCATAATCATTAATAGTTCTTTGTGTACATATGGGTATATACATACATGCACTTATTCATTCACTCATTTATATGCTGCACCACAGAAACTGTGCCATAGAGACATGGATAATGAGTTAATGCCAAGAGCACAGCTAAAAGAGCTCTTATGATCCGGGATAAAGTCCAAAGGTTAGTATAAAGTAACACTTAAG
The DNA here is from genome assembly GCF_900497805.2 of Vombatus ursinus. Taxonomy (NCBI): domain Eukaryota; kingdom Metazoa; phylum Chordata; class Mammalia; order Diprotodontia; family Vombatidae; genus Vombatus; species Vombatus ursinus. Next base: position 17,065,459 of record NW_020954580.1, on the reverse strand, counting down.
TCAGTGATATTCTGACAACTTGGTACAAAGAATCGAGCAACAAAAAAGAACCATTTTAAGATCAGAGTTCACTCGGGTCAAAAATAGAGCAGAGGGCACCTTACCAATTGGATTGGTGGATGTCTCTTGACCTTTCTGGTGCATGCGGTAGTGACGTGTTACCGTACCATGCGCAGCTTCTGATTCCACCGTCTTGCCGTCCGGGCAGATCAGCACACTAGTCATCATTCCCAGAGACCCATAGCCTGTAAGTGATAAAGCACAAGGTGTCAAGTTCATCTGAAAATAGTATCATTGAGCCCCTGGTGGAAGAGAGGGAGGAAGGCGGGGAGAACTGGGGTAAGGATATAAAAAGACCAAAGCCAATAGTTTCTCTTGCCATGTCGATGATTGTCCTGCTAATGATATTTATAGATATGCCAAGGCTTATAGGACCATAACGGGGGCAAGCCATTTAGGCACAGCAAAAGTTAGAAGGCTCAAGAATTGTACTTTTGTGAAATGATCCAGCCTTTCTAGAGAGCAACTTGGAACTATGCCCAAAGGACTCTAAAACTGTGCATACCCTTTGAGCCAGTAATGCCACTTCTAGGTCTGTATCCCAGAGATTAAAACAGGGAGGGAGAGAAGAACCTATCTGTACAAAAAATATTTAGAGCAGCTCTTTTTGTGTTTGCTAAGAATTGGAAATTAAGGGAATGTCCATCAACTAGGGAATGGCTAACGAAGCTGTGGCATATGACTGCAATGGATGATTTCAGAAAAACTTGGAAAGACTTAAATGAATTGACACAGAGTGAAATGAGCAGAACCAGGAGAACACTGTAAACAGTAACAGCATTACTGTATGATAAACAACTGTGCATAACTTAGCTATTCTCAGCAATACAATGATGCAAGACAATCCCAAAAGACTCATGATGAAAAATGCTATCTACCTCCAGAGAACAAATTGATGGCATTAGAAAATGCATTGAATACAGACTGAAGCGTACTATTTTTCTTTCTTTCTCTTTTTTTTTGAGTTTTCTTCCACAAAATGACTAATACAGAAATGTTTTTTACGTGATTGCACATGTATAACCTAAATCAGATTGCTTACTATCAAAAGGAAGGGGGAGGGGAAAGAGACCGGGATAGAATTTGGAACTCAAAACTTAAAACTGTTCTTATGTGTAATTGGGGGAGAAATAAAATATTATAAAAAAAGAAAACATACAAGGATATTAATGGACTTTAAGCTTAATGAGTCAACGCTGTCATATGACAGCCAAAAAATTCACTGTTAGACCTCATTAAAATAAATAACACTGTTCAAAAAAAAAAATTGTACTCCTTTATTGGCATACTAATAACTGAACTAGGAACCCAGTTAACAAGAATAACTAATTAAAATAGAAAACGATGACATCTGAAAACATTGCTATTAACATCTATCTTTGAGCTAATACAACTAATTCCCCCTGATGGTCAAGAGATTTTCTGGCATAATAATATATGTATAATAATAATAATAAGATAAAAAATAAAATCTATATTATATACAAACCTTAACCCTAACCCTAACTGCGCTTTCCAGAATGGTTTTGCTCATTCACGGGTCCATCAAGAATACATCCATGTCCCTGTTTTTCCACAGTCCCTCCAGCATATGTCATTTTCCTTTTTTGTTACATTTGCTACCCTGATAAGCATGGGATAGAATCTAAGAATTATTTTAATTTGCATTTCTCTAATTATTAGTGTTTTGGAGCATTTCTTCATATGGCTATAGATAGCCCGTGTTTCTTTCCTTGAAAACTGTCTGTTAATATCTTTAGACCATTTATTAATTGGGGAATGACTCCTTTTCTTATAAAGTTGAATCAGTTTCTTTAATAATTTGGAAAAAAGACTTTTATCAGAGAAGCCTGCTGCTAAGATTTCCCTCCTTCCCAGTTGTTTCCTTTTAATTTTAGCTTTAGACTTTACTGTATTCAATAAAACATGATCGAAGAATAAATAAGATTATTGGACTAGATGGTCTTTATGGTCCCTTTCAACTCTAAATTAATGATCCTATGAATACCAGCATCTTTTAATTTCAAGTAGTGGTTATTGTTGGCACAAAATTTTGTTGTCCATCGTGGATGAGGTGTAGGATACCTTTACCCACAAATAGCCAACCCTTCTCCTTTCTGTACTACAGGACACCATTGCTTCCAGTCTAAAGCTGTCACAACATTTGGAGATGGATTCTAAAGTTAAGTCCTTATTATTGCTGGGAGAGCTTCTTAATGGCACCATAGACATCTACCTTCTACATGCTTCTCACCCATACTTTACTTAAATACTCTCCAATTTGCCATAATTATACAATTATTGCCTTGGGTAAATGGACTAATTATATTCTAAGACTTCATTTTTGAGGATCTCACTTGGCTGAGAGCGTTAAGTGGGGCTGGTGGATGGAAGCTGTTCGGAAAGTCAAATGAAAAGTTGATGACAGGTCCAAAGATTTACCTCTAAAGAGAAAGGCTACAACTTAGTTTATTCATCAGCTTGAGACTACTCTTTTACATAATCAACTTAAAGGATGCATTTTGTTTTCACATCATAGTTACTTCCAGACAGACTGTCCAGATGCTCCAACCATCTCTTGTAACAAAGGCAAAAAACTCCCAACACACTGACCCTATTTGAGAGCGTGTGCAACTTTCTGCACCCTCCATTCTTCCACCTCTCTAATTTTGGGTTTGCACATCTGTTTTTGGGACCACATTCAGCATTTAGCTTCACTTACTGGCCTATTACTGTGCACATATTTTATCCTTTCCTACTCACTTTTATCAGTTCACTTAACTCTTTCCAATTTCTAGCAATTCTTTACATTTCTCATTTCTTTTTTTCTTTTTTGGGGGGCAATTGGGGTTAAGTGACTTGCCCAGGGTCACACAGCTAGTAAGTGTCAAGTGTTTGGTCTGAGGTCGGATTTGAACTCAGGTCCTCCTGACTTCAGGGCCAGTGCTCTATCCACTTCGCCACCTATCTGCCCCTACATTTCTCATTTCTTATGGCACAATAATATTCCATTGCATTCATAAACCACAATTTATTTATTTACATCAAACTGACATTCATTTTGTTTTCTTTTTCTTTTTTTGCTACCACAAAAAGTGCTGCTATGTGTATTTTGGTATGTAGGGAGCCTGTCTCTGACCTCCTTAGGATAAACACCCAGCAGAGGTATCTCTTGGACAAACAGTATCAATGGTTTAGTGTTTTTTGTCAAATAATTCCATTATTGTTTTCCAGGATGGTCAATAGTTGGTCAGTTTATCAGTTTCTGTAACTTGGTACAGGTAAGAAACAATAGGTGGTTTCATTTACATTTCTCCTATTAATGGTGATCTGTTGATAATTCACAATTCTTCTTTTGAGAATAACTCCAGCCCTTTGACCCTTGAGAAAATAGGCCAGGAGAGGTGGTGACTTATTGAAGGTAATAAAGATGCCAGAGATTAGACCCGGCCCAAGTGTCTGATTCCAAATCTAGTTATCTTTCTACTTTTTATTCTGACTCAGTGGCTCTTGGTCTTATGTATTCAGTCCTTCATCAGAGATATCTGAATCAAAGATATTTTTCTTATTTGACAGTCTCCCTCTTTATTTTAGCTGCATTTTGTCCAGGTGAAAGCTTTAAAAATTTTAAATGTTAAATTGATGTAAATCTGTTCTCTTTTATGATCACCATTTTCTCTTGTTTAAGAATTCTGCCCCATACATAATTTAAAAAGGCATCATCTTCCATTCTCCTCTATTTTTCTTTTTTTTATTTTTTATTTTTAGGCAATTGGGGTTAAGTGACTGGCCCAGGGTCACACAGTTAAGTGTCAAGTGTCTTGTCTGAGACTGGATTTGAACTCAGGTCTTCCTGACACCAGGGCCGGTGCTCTATCCACTGTGCCACCTAGCTGCCCCATTCTCCTCTATTTTTTTTAAAATGATGTGATTAAAAGAATATTTAGTCATGTACTCGGACCTTATCATGGTGCATGATGTAAGATATTTGTCTAAATTTATTTTCCATCAAATTGCTTTCTAGTTTTCTCTGTAATTTTTGTCAATAAGGAGTTTTCCCCCTAATTGTTTATGTTCTTAGGTTTATGTATGCTGGGCTCTTGGGTTCCATTATTTCTGAGTCTAGCTTACCTAGTCTGTTTCAAAGCTAACTCCGGTAGGTTGAAGCCACTTCTACCTGCAAGCCTTCCCGAGAACATGATTCAGAATGGACTGGTGTAACTGGTGCAACATAACTAAGAGTTACTGCAGCTACAGCAAATTCAGTGGAGGAGGCAGGGTTACAAAAACATGGCCTGTGGTCACATGTGTCCCACAATACTCCCGAATGCAGCCTGAACCAGATTAAAGTGTAACTGGGAAATGTTTAACAAAATAAATAAAAATATAACAAAACAGATAATGTTATATTTTAAAACTAAGTCCATATGGAGTTTGCAGGGTTACTTTGCAATGGATTAGTGGCCCCATTTCTACTTGAGTTTGACACCAATAACTTAGACAAGATTCTTGCTACAGGTATATATGTATGTTGGGAAGGGCTGGGGAATCATATGGCAGTAGTCTAGGTCACAGGTTGACAGTGGTGTAACCCCAAGAGACTTTGGGGTAAGGTGGGCCCTGGGAGTGGGTTGCCGTGGTAAAGGAAGACTAGCTGTGTAGCTAGGGCCAAGGCACTTCAATAGCTCATTCACCTGTGCTAATTATCACTCTAATGAGGACTCAGGGATCAGCCTAAGGGGAAAAGACCTAGCTGGAATACATTTTAGTATCCTATCTTTTTTTAAAGGACCATTAGTGAATTTTGCTTTCTAGCTGTGTCACTGATATATATTTAATTCTTAGAAAATGAAAGAAAAACACTATTATCTCCTGGCTAAAAGCAAAGCACACTGAAAGCACTGGATATGTATGTATGTATGTATGCATGTGTGTATGTATGTGTGTGTAAGAGATTCCATTCTTTCTAGGTGCTTGGGGCATCGGAACTCAAACAAACAAACACCTTAGTACCACAGAAAAAAAAAAAAAGGCAGAATTGAGTTTTCATTGATTTGGTTCCCATTATTGCAATTAAATTTGTGTCCTAACTGTTAAAGTATTTTATTCCTGGCCTTTCTCTAATTAGGAATGCTCTTTTCCCATTTAAACCCTAGGTCTTAAAGGTAAAACTGAAATGCATTTTTTTTTGGGGTCTCAATGCAGAGGACCCATCAGACAGCAGTGGGGATGGTAGTGTTTTGTTGAAATGCTTCCAGACCTATACCATCACTATCTGGTGGTGGTGCTAACTCAGCAGCAAGCTAGCCAACCAAAACAATATAACTACCAGTTAAAACAATCACTGGCCTGGAATAATGCTGTTTGAAGGCTCTTTCTATCACAATGGTGGAAAGAGGATAAAGGAATGGCCTCCTCCTTCTTTTGGCCTATGACTATTTTGGGGGCCTGTCAGTATAAAATTCTTATCTATTGCCGCAGAGTCATTTAGTCTATGCACTCTGAGACCTGCCTGTCCTGTTCAGAGGCTCCTTACCTTGAGCAACAGAGTCAGACTGCACATCACCATCGTAATTCTTACAGGCCCAGACAAAGCCTCCCTCTGATTTCAGAGCTTGGGCTACCATGTCATCAATGAGTCTATGTTCATACCATATCTTCTTGGCTTCAAACTGGGGTTTGTATTGCCTAGGGAATGAGAAGGACAACAATAAATGGAAGGTTGAGTTACAGGTCCGAAGGGGAAAGTCTGTGTCTTGCTCTGAGGGAAAACTGAAAGATGCTCGAGTTAAAAAAGTCTAAATCATTGCTGTCCAATATTTCAGTTATAAAACTGAGAATGGCATTTCTGAGTTGGACCATACTATGATCAGTCCTATTCCTTTATTACATCCAACAATCTAAATTTTCCCAGGGTGTTATTTTGGCAACATGTCAATACTGAAAGGGAGAAAGTAGTCAAAATACCACTTTACTTCCTCCTAAAACCTGTTCTCAGTGACAAAGGAAAAAGACGTCAAGTCACTATAAAACGATAACACAGACACATACACAGTTTCTCTAAGTATCGTATATAAATACCCATGATTTCACAGTTAAGGAAGGCCTGTGATTCCAGCTCAAGCACTTTTCCTCCTTAGTAAAGTGGGGATAATAAAAGCCATTCTGCTAATACCATAGGGCCGTTGAGAGAATCAAATGACGTATTCACTCATTCAACAAGCATTTACTAAAGCCTGCTATGTGTAAAGTATCCTGCAAGGTGCTGGAGATAAGACAAAAATGAGACAGTTCTTGCTTTTGAGGAAAAGCTTACCTTCCATTAAGGGAAACAATATGTATACATATAAAGCAAATATAACACACAAAATAATTTTGGGGTATGCCAACAACCCAAAATTACTCTGGGGTATGGAGGATCTGGAAAGCCCTTGCAGAAGAGGTGACAGTTGGGAATTCTAAGAGGCAAAGGTGTGGAGGGAGTGAAACCCAGTACGGAAGACAAGGCAACCTGTATAAAGGCATGGCGATACAAATGTTATATTCCAGGAACAGTGAGCAGATCAGACTGGCTGAAGAGGGTAGAAAGGAGAGCAATATACAGTAAGCTTTCGAAAGGTAGGCTGGAGCCATATTGTGATGGGTTTTAAATGCCAAACAGGGAAATCTGACATTTTATCTCTGAGGCAATAGGGAGTCACTGGATTTTCTTGAGAAAGATGGTTACATAGTCAGATCTGTACTTTAGAAACACCAGTTTTGGAGCTGTGTGGAGGATAGACTACAGAAAGACTAATTAGGAGGCCAGTGCAGTGGTCCCATTAGATTGTAAGGTAATTGACAGCAGGATCTGTCTTTTGCTTTTTTTTTTTTTTTTTTTTGGTATCCCCAGTACTAAGCATGGTGCCTGGCAACTCTAATCCATTCAAATCTCAGCTCTGAACTCTTGGACTTCACTTTGGTTCTTCCTTCTCCCTCAGTTCTCATACGCAATCAGTTACTAAAGCCCACTGAGTTTTACCTCTGAAAAATGTCTTCTCCCTAACCTTTCTTCTTTCTTCCTAATACAGGTGCTCAGTAACCTATTGGAATACTGTGATAATCTCCTAGAAGGCCTTCCCATTCTAATTCCTCTTGCTTTCTGCTGCCACAATAATTCCCCCCCCCCCCCCTGCATGGATCTAGTTATGTTATGCTACTATTCAAAAATCTTCAATGATTCCTTATCACCTGAAGCAACCTCCTTTTCCAGGAATTTAAGGACCTCCATAATCTGGTACCACCCTACCTTTCAGTCTTCTTTCCTATTACCTCATTCTATATACTCTAAGCTCTATCCAAAGTGGTCTATTCTCTGCCCCCAAACACACTACGTCCTCTATTTTCCTATGCCTGGAATGCCCTTCCTCCACTGACTGTTAGTTTATTGAAATTCTACCCAATCTTTAAAGTTCAACTCAAAAGCCCACTAGAGTTCTGGATGTTCAGTCAGGAAGACCTGAATTAGAAGCCTGCTAGGATACTAGTTGGGTGACATTAGCAAGTCACTTAATCTCTCAGCCTTAGTTTCCTCATCTGTAAAATAGGGTTAACAATAGAACCTACTTCACAGGGTATTGTGAGGATCAAATGAGTTAATATATGTGAAGTGTTTCACAAACCTTAAAGCACAATATAAATGTTAGTTATTTTTATATTAAAGCCTTATTGAAACCCCATCTTTTTTTTTTAAACCTCATATATAGCTCTTTGTTTTGCAATTCTCTAATGCATTTATCTGTGTTTGTTTCTTATCTCAGCACTAGACAGAGCTCAAAAAGGGCAGGGATTGGGTTTTATCAAAATTTGGTAACACCCTGACTATGAGGAAGTAGTTACTTCATAAACATCTGATGAATGTTGTTACTGTTGAGTCCTTAAGTGACAGTGGAGGATGTCACTGTCTTTACCCCAAGGCAACAGAATATAAAGATATATTCTCTGCAAAAGGTGCTGACTTATAAAAACAGAAATAAAATTGCTCTAATTACTTGTCATATATTTCCTGAAAGATGTCTTTAAAACGCCCATCATATTTCTTCAGAATAGTGTTTTTGGTACTCATGTACAGAGGCCAGCCTTTAGACAGAGCCACTTGGAAGGAACTGTGTGCAAAATCCTTGATTGACTGGTCAAGATTGTACATTCCCATAGCAACACCACCACAATCTGTGGAGAGAAAGAACATAAGAGAATATGAAAGAATATGACAGACAGAGAGAGCAGTATAAATGAGCTGTAGCCCTGTAAAAAATGCTCCATTACTCCTAAGAACTTCCTAGTTCCTGATCATCTTCCTATTTCCTGGTCATCTGGTCAATGGCTTTCTCCAGCCAGGCTTGTGAGCGGAAGCATTCTGGATATACCACAAGCTTATAAAGCATCCAGCAGGAAGAAAGCCAATTTTCCCTAAACATAATTCTCATTTCAGTTCTCAAAGACCACCATTAGTCTCCTAGTGACAATGGGGTAGACAAAGTTGTCAAACAGAAATGCAAATGGACTCCACAGTCAAAGGCTAACTTTAATTTTTAGCCTGTCATTAGCATACCAATGTCCCTTCATATTTTTTGATGCTGGCATCATAAATCTTACCCAGTCTTTGACAAATAACAATGTTACTAGAATTGAATTAATATTCTCCATTTCCCGTGGGGTTTGGAAACCTAGTAGTTAGTGGAAATTATAGTTAGTGGCAATAACTGGACCTTGTTTCATGAAAGGTACAAATAACATTTTATACCATTTATTTCTTTAAACTTTCAAATTCAGACTCAAAATTTACTAAGTTCTTGCTGCATACTAGGCACAGAGGGGAAAGTGCCAAATTTAGATACACATGATCCCTGATGTCATAGAGCTTACATTCTAGTTGAATGATCATAAAATACGTAACTATAATATACAACTTTGTATGACAAGAAAAGGACAAAATAAAGTCTGGAAAGGTAAGACAATATGGAATTGGAGAGAGTTTGGAATGCCAGATAAAAGAATCTGAAATGTAGGCAATGGGGAATCACTGAATATTTTTGAAGAGAAATAACAATAAGAGATTATTGTTAGGCAGTTTAAAAGACTGACTAAAGTGGGGAGGGTGTTGAAGCAGTAAGACTTATTGAAAGGCTAATGTAACTGTCTGGCCTGGTGGTAATAAGGCTCTTGTCCTACAAAAGTAGTAACAGGAATAGTGGTGCTGTCTACTTACTCAACACCTGTTGGATAAGAAATGAAGGAAAGGGAAGAGTCAAAGATAATAACAGCTAGGATTCATATGCCACTTTCAGGTTTGCAAATATTACCTCGTTTTATCCCCCAAATACACTTTACAAACATTATTTCATCGTATCCTCACAATAATCCTGTGAGGTAGTCAGTCATGAAATATTTATTAAGCACTGGGCCTAGAATTAGGAACATCTGAGTTCAAATGTGACCTCAGACACTTACTAGCTGTGTGACCCTGGGCAAGCCATTTAACCTTTTGCCTTAATCCACTGGGAAAGGAAATGGCAAACCACTCTAACAGCTTTGCCAAGAAAACCTCATGGACAGTATTGGTATGCTATGGTCTACGGGGTCACAAAGAGTTGGACAGGACTGAGTGACTAAACAACAGCGTGCTAGGCATTGTACTACGCCTGGGGATATAAAGAAAGTTAAAAGACAGTCCTTGCCCCAAAGAGCTCACAATCTAATGGGGGAGACAAATAATTATATACAAACAAGGGACATACAGGATAAGTTGGATCAGCTCCATTTTATTAACGAGGAAACTAAAGCAAAGGTTAGGAGGATTACTCAGGGTTATTCAGCAGAGGCTAGATTTGAGTTGGGATCTTCCTGTCTCCAAGTCTAAAACTCTATTTACTAAACCAACAAGGTTCTGAACATGGGAGATCAGATAAACAGTAGAGGTAGACGAGGGAGTCGGGGAAGACCTTGGTTCATATCCTTCCTCAGTTATTGCCCAGTGGGCAGGCACTCAGCCAAACAAGCATTAATTAAGCATTTATTAAGTGCTGGGAACTGAACACACATTTGAATGGGGTGGACAAAGTGGAAATAGCTAGGCAAAGGGGCAGCTGGATGGCATAGTGGATAAAGCACTGGCCCTGCAGTCAGGAAGACCTGAGTTCAAATCTAGCTTCAGACTTACTAGCTGTGTGACATTGGGCCGTCACTCAACCCCGATTGCCTCAAAAAAAGAGAAAAGAATAGAGATAACTAGGCACATATGGAAGCATAGATGGAAGGGGTGATCTCAGGAGGAAGGGACCCAAAACAGAGGGATGGGATTTGAACTGAGTCGTGAAGGAAGGCAGGGAAGCCAGGTTACAAAGGTGAAGATGGCAAGCCTGTGACTCCATGAGCCTCACTTTCCTCAGGGGGCAATATACAAAGTGGATTTAATAATACCTGGAATTTCTCTATTACAAAGTTATTGTGAGATTCAAATGAGATAATGTGTGCACGGTGCTTTGCAAACCTGAAAACACCATATAAATATCAGCTATTAGTAAGAGGACCATGGACAGAAGATAGAAGAGATTTAGGGAGAATAGATAGTAAATCCAGTTTTAGGACATATTTACTTTGAGATGCTCGTGGCATCCTACTGCTTCTGTTTAGCTTCTCAAGGCCTATGCAACTTGGTCCCAACCTGTCTTTTCAGCCTTAATGATCATTATTCCTCCTCCTGGACTCTGCCATTTTGCCAAATGGGCCTTCATTTTTTTCTTCATCCATGACACTCATCTCTGTATCTTCACTGGCCACACTCCATGGCTGGAATGTACTCTCTTTTCCTGTGCCTCAGAATCCCTCTCTTCCTTTAGGATTAAACTCAAGCACCATCTTCTATCTGAAGCCTTTCGTGATCACCCCTCCACACTTCTAATGTCCCTTCTCTCCCTTCCAAACTACCTTTTGCTTAACTAACTTACACAGGGTGTCCCAAAAGTCTTGGTGCAGCTTGATAGCATTTTTGGGATACCTTATCATTTTTATTTATTGACATTATGTTTATGCTATACGTTTTAAATAAGTATTTCTTGTCTCCCCCATTCGAACATAAACTAATTCTCTTTCTTTTGTGGCAAAGAATTGAAAATTGAGGGGTACTCATCAATTGGGAAATAGATGAACAAATGATGATCTATGAATGTAATGGAGTATTATTGTGCCATAAGAAATTATGAGAGGGGGCAGCCAGGTGGTACAGCGGATACACCAGCAGCTCTGGAGTCAGGATCTGCCTCAGACACTTACTAGCTGTGTGATCATGGGCAAGTCACTTAACCCCAACTGTACCGCCCCCCCCCCCAAAAAAAAACCACAAAGAAAAAAAGAAATAATGAGAGGGCTAGGTTCAGAGAAACCTGGGAAGACTTGTATGAATTGAGACAGAGTGAAGTGATCAGAACTTGGAGAACAACAATAACAACACTGTAAAAATGAACAATTCTGAAAAACTTAAGAACTCTGATCAACACAATGACCAACCATGACTCCAGAGGAGTGACGGATGATAAAGCCTGCTACCCACACCTCCTGATAGAGGTGATAGACTCAGGGTGCAGGATGAGATATATTGTTTTGGACATGAACAGCATAGAAATTTGCTTTTCTTGATTATGCATAATTGTAACATGGATTTTGCTTTTCTTTTCCTTTTTTTCAATGGTGGAGGCAAGGAAAGAAAATAAATGCTTGTTAATTGAAAAGATGAATTTAATTTAAAAAAGAATGTAAGTTCGTTATAAGTAGTAACTGTTTATTCTTTGTACTTGTATCTCTCGTGCCTAGAACAGTTCCTGGGACATAGTAGACACCTAGTAAATCCTTACTGATTGATTCATAAGAGAAATAAGGTCCTAGATGAACAAATCTGGTCAACACATATTTGTATTTTGTCTGATCCTTGCCACTTGTGAACTTTGGAGTAAGAGGAATAGACTGTACTTTGGACTTACATGGATTAATGTGTCTCTTACCTGTTTGAACAATTCATAAAACTGAGGCAAAACCCAGCTTTTGTCACTCTGTCTCAGACCCTCATCTCTCTAAGACACAGACACAGACAGACAGACACACCAGAGACACAGACATACACAGCCCCCCCCCCCCCCCCCCCCCCGCCCCAAGTAAAATCATCTACCTGCCCACAGACACCTCAGTCAATCAACTTATACTAGTTAAGGATTTAATGTGTGCTGATCTAGATGCTGGTGATACAAAGACAAAAACAAAAGGGTCTCTGCCCTCAAGAAGCTTATATTCTATCATGAGAGGGAACATATACATATATAAATACATGAAAATAATATACAAACACAAAAGTTTGTACTTCATATAGATGTGATGCACAGGATGGATTTTCTGTCCTACAAATATTAATACAAACATTAACTTGTTGATATAATTGACCCTACAAGGTTTACAAGTTGTATCACATAATGAATTTTTACATAACCAACGACACAATCAGAACTAACCTTAATTTTTTTAAAAAAAGTATTATCATTTCCTATTGAGGTGTTGTACCTACCTTCAAAATTATGGACCAAGTATGCCACTGTTTTGCCCCCATCACTTGGTGTATAGGTTATCTCCACTTTTCCAGGCCCAGGAACTACAAAGTCAGTTGCTCTGTACTATTTAAGAGAGATTACAGGGTCTGAGAGAATTTAATTCAACAAGCCCCAAATGAAAATACTATAATTTGAATTCCTGAGAATTATCATAGAATATTGAGTGGGTAGGATGTTCATGTTCCTTAAATGTGATCATTTTATAACAGATAAACTGAGGGCCAGAAAGGTGACATGCTTGAAAGCTAGTTGGTGGCACCATTACATCGCCACTAGTAAACATTTTCTGAGCACTTATTATGTACAAAGCACTATCCAGTCCCTGCCCTCAAGAAGCTTACACTTCATTAGGGGAGAAGATATGTACTCATGAAAGAATGACCAACAATATAAGGCAGTATACGAGCGCCAAATGAATGGTATTGAAAAGAGGCACTCACAGACATTCAGAGGAGGGAGGAGTAGTCCACGTTTGTAAAAGGTGAAGTGGTACATAAATGTCCTGATAATACTGGGAGGCAAAGAGGACTGTCTTCACTTTTTACACATGGGGAAACCAAGGCTCAAAAAGCTTAAGCGATCTGTTTATACAGTTAATCAGTGGTAGAACTGACTTGAACTTTGACCTTCTGACTCTAAATGATAATGATAGCTAACATTTAGACTGTGCTTTAAGGCTGGCAAAGTGCTTTAGGTATATTAACCCACTTGATCTTCAGAACAACCCTGGGAGGTAATTTTGTCCCCTCATTTTAGAGATGAGGAAACTGAGGCACTGGGAGGTTAAGTGATTTGTCCAGGGTCACACATCTAGTAAGAATTTGAGGCAGGATTTGAACTCAGTTCTTCCTGGCTCTGAGTCCTGAATTCTGTCCACTGAGCCTAACAGTTATCCAAATCTAGGGATCTTTCCATCATATCAGCTTGCCTCTTACACCACGGACCAGAGTGGATAGGCAAGGTTTCTTGGAAAAAGATGGTGTCTGAGCACATTTGTATCAGACAGTTCAATATCAACACGAGGAATCTGTTGCCTGAGCCAATAGTGGTAGAATAATCTGGTGCTACTTCTAGGGTCTTACCACAGGTTTCCCAAGGACACCAAGGGGCCTGTGGGACATAATAGAGAGGACACTAGTCTGGGAATAGGGAGGCCTATATCTGAGTTCTGGCTCAGCCATTCAATATCTATGAAACTGCAGGCAAGTAACCTCCTTAGGCATCAGTTTCCTCACTTGCAAAATGGGGATAATATTTATATTTATACAGTGTGCTTCACAAGGTAGTTATAAAGAAAACCACTTCCTATATGGTACCGTACAAACTTGAGCTGCTGTTTCAAGGAGAACTGCCCCCAAGCAGTCCTCCTTAGTGGTTCTGGGCAGCTAGAGAGACAGTCCTGGAGTGACAGATGACAGGTTTCAAAAGGAACCGGCCATAACTGTTTATTTAGGGGTGAAACAACCTTTCACAGGGTCTCTTTCCTAGAAATTCTAGAGAAAACAAGGAAGAATCAAGTGTTGTAGAATTGTCACCCCACTAATGACAATTACTGAATACCACCCTCTAGAGCTATCATGAGGTTTAATGCATTTCACAAATATTTATCCTTTCTGACATTCTCCAATGGAAAAACTGAGGCAGAAGAACTTGGCTCACATCTGCACGTTTTAAGTGATTCTTGATTTAATCTGTGATTCCCCTGGATAAAGTGCTGAACCTGAAGGAAGAATCATTTTCCTGAGTTCAAATCCAACCTCAGACACTTACTAGCTGTGTGACCCTGGGCAATTCACTTAACCCTGTTTACCTCAATTTCCTCATCTGTAAAAGAAGCTGGAGAAGGAATGGTAAACCACTCCAGTATCTTTGCCAAGAAAACCCCAAATGGGCTCATAAAGAGTCAGACTGAATAACAAAGTAAAATGATCTCCCACATAATTATGTTGTAAGAATGTCCTTCTTCATATACGAAGACATGGCCTAATTTGTTTTGATCTGTTTCTCTGTGGGGAGGGATGCTCTGCACTGATCCATCCACATCTCTCTTGCCTGGTGCCTCTTGTGAGTTACATAGCTCACAAGCTACACCATGACTGGCCAGGGTTAAAGAGGGAAGCTGTGGTCATGGAACAGAAGGATGTTAATCCATCCCATGCAGGGACTAAATCAGTACAGCAGGCCCTTTCAGTACAGATCTCGACCTTGACAACTGTTAACTACGAAGTATTTTACTGGCTGGTCTTTAAACCTAACTAAGCCAACAACCTACCTTATTTCAAAGTCTAAAACTCCAGTTTTGTCACAGGACTTGGCTTTTGCTTAGTTTGTGCTCTCTGTTTAATTTGGCAGTGGGCCCATTCTTGCAGAAAGAACAACAATGAAATTGTTTCTAAGCAAGAGTGTGCTTTCAAACTGTTGGGTAATCTATGCAGGAGGGGAACAATTTAAAAATTACCTTGATAAAAGAAACCTCTTAACCTCTTAACCTTTCAGGCTGAAAGGTTAAGATTATAAGAGTGTACATGTACATCTAGCTCTGAGACCCCATTCTCTCTTCTATTCCTGTTTAAGAAACTGAGGTGGTCATAAGGAAAAACTGAAAAAGAGAAACACAGGAGGCACTGAGGTGGCACAGTGGATAGAGCACTAGCCCTGGAGTGAGGAGGACCTGAGTTCAAAGCTGACCTCAGACAGTATAGGGCAAGTCACTTAACCTTGATTGCCTCCAAAAGAGAGAGGGGCAGGCAGATAAGCTATGCTTAGAATTTTTTTCTGTGCTTCTAAAGACAAAGAGACTACGCAAAAATGAAATTATCCCAAAGCTACTTACTTGATCCCCGTAAGCATGACGGCCTATGACGATTGGTTTGACCCAGCCATTCACAAGCCGGGGGATGTTTTTGCAGATGATTGCTTCCCTGAAAACTGTACCACCCAGGATATTTCGGATAGTCCCATTTGGCGATTTCCACATTTTCTTCAATTTGAATTCCTCAACTCTCTTCTCATCAGGGGTAATGGTAGCACACTTGATGCCCACATTATATTTCTTAATAGCTTCTGCAGCGTCAACGGTGACCTGGTCATCTGTTGCATCCCGATTCTCTATCCCTAAGTCATAGCTTGGGACAGAAGTGGGGGCAAGGATGAAATGCAGGACAGAAATTTCAGATGAACCCTTGAATTACTGATGCCAATTCAATTCAATTAAGCATTTATTACAAGCACTTACATAACATTATTTAGGAGCTGGACAAAAGAAAAAAATAAATAGTACCTGTCCCTTAAGGACCTTACATACTAGAAGGCAGTTTCTACTTAGTAAAGTGAAAGAGATGTGTATTTTACTCCATCATTTTGCATTTAGGAGCAATTAATTATGAGACCTATTAGGCTGCAACGTCAGTATAACCTAAAAGTGACCAACCACGAAGCATTGAACTTTGAGTAGGCTTTGCATAATGGGAAGCAATTAACAGAATTAAAAAAAAAAAGATTTTCTTTTTACCCTCTCTCTATACAGATACCAAAAAAAATTCCCAAAACCAAAGAGAGCCGTAATTATGATTATTAAATGCTTTTAATAGTATTTTAATTTTTAAAATGAGTGGGGAAAAGGTAAGCCATGCTGGCATATTATTTTTAAAGTAGTGAACATTTTCCATGAGGAAGTTATTGCACAAATGTAGATATCTGTTAGTCAACTGAAGTCCATGACCTTTTCCCCAGTTCTTGAGTAATTTCCTTTCGTTCTGGAGACTGCTATGAGGCTCTTCTATTGGATTTGTAACTGCCAAGGCCTCTCTGCAAAGATTTGGAGTGGCACAGTCTATATACTATACCCACCCACTGAGTTAGGGGTTCTGTCATCATTTAAAAGACATTGAGTGGGTCTTCTGCTGAAAATACCAAAAGATGACTAGGCCAGGCAATGCTTAAAAGATAAAGCTAACTGGTTACAGAGGAGCTGTCTAAAGTGAATGAAATCAATAATAAAAACAGATCGCCATTCACTTTTCTCTTTAAGGAAACAGTTTTGGAATTCCTTCTTTGGCCTCTAGCATACCACTCTAGCTTTCACACATTCCTGTTCTTGAATGCTTCAATTGGCCACCCATGTACACAAGAGACACTTTTTGAGCAACTTTTCAAAAGAAAATATTTTCAAGACTTTTCAAAGCATCTCCCAGCTCTAAATCTATGATTCAATTAATACTGGGCAAGAGGGACAACACATCCTCTTATCGTTTTGAGTTAAAAGCAGCCTATTTACAATTTCATCTCATGAATTAATGAAATACATTCTATTTTACTTAGTTATGAACTAAAATCATTTAGTTTAAAATTCTGTATCCTAAGTATGGCTCTCACCTGAGTGCTCTAACCTCAAGTAAGCCAGTAGAATTTAGTTTATTCTCTTATGTGGGATTTAGGTAAGAAATCAGAAGTCAGTTGAATAAAATGTGACAAATCACCATGAGGCAGTAGCTTTTTAATTAAACAAAAAAAAGATATTTTGATAACAAATATCTTTAGGTCTGCAAAAATTTGAAGTTCATACACATTGACCTACCTTTCCCGGCCCTTCTCATTATACTTGTTGCCCCAGACTACTTTCCATGTCACTACTCAGGTAGATGACTTGGCATAAAACATGTTATTGAAAACATTTAGGACCAGAAAAGGAGGTATTCCGGTGGTCGTGTAGTGAGAATAATCATCTGAGAGACAGAGTCCAAGTGGTGCTTTGTTACCACTGGATTAGTAAAGGAATACCTTTCAGGATGTTGGCAGTATCTTCTTTGGAAAATTTATGAAGTCAAGGTGGTGAAGCACAACTTTAATCCCTGCTATAGGGAAGGCTGAGGTTGGTGGATTGCTTGAGCTGAGGGCTTCTGGGATGAAACAAGGCTAAAGCCCATCTGGTATCCACACTAAGCCTATCAACAATGTGGTGAGCCTTAAAACCAGAAAGCTACCAGGATACTTAAGGAAGGGCAAACAGGCCAGATAGGAAACAGGTCAAAGGTCCTCTGTTAATCAGGGTGAGATGAGGTCCTTGAGTGGCTGCCTGATACACTTTCAGCCCACATTAAGATGGGATTGTTGTTTAGTCATGTCCAATTTTTTGTGACCCTGTGGACATGCCAATGATGTCCATGGAGTTTTCTTGGCAGAGATAATGGAGTGGTTTGCCATTTCCTTCTCCAGTGGATTAAAACAAACAGACAGATTAAGTGACTTGCCTGGGATCACACAAGCTAGTAAGTGTCTAAGGTAGGATTTGAGCTCAGGTCTTCGGACTCCAGACCTACTCTCTCCACTGAGCCACTTAGCTGCCTAAGATGGAAAGACAGCCTCAAAAGATAATGAAAAACACCCCAAAAAAATTTATTTGAAAAAAGAAAGTCAATAGGCAAAGAAAAATGTTTCTGTGTAGCTCCCTCAGAAATTTCACATGAAAGAGAGTTTACTAATTCTCTTTTAAAGCTATTAGAAGGGTTTTTTTTTAAAACAGCCTGAGGCCTATATAATTAGCCTGGATATGTAGGCATTTGCTCATTTTCACGTTACAACATAAAACTGTCAGTATCTTGCAAAACAGTAGACATTATAATAGTGCCTACTTGCAGAATGAATAAAACACACATACACATACACGCACACACACAAATCAAATGGGTACCCAAGAGCCTTCCTGATTAGTGACTAGACTAAAATAAAAATTATAACTAATAATCACTTGACTGAAATAACATTGTTCAATTGTGGTAATGTTTACTATGCTCTCAAGAGGGAAAAGGATGATTGCTGCTCAACAAATATTTATTAAATGTCTACTCCATACTGTGCTGGGGAGATACAAAGTTCAGATAAACCATGGCATCTGCCTTCATGGTGCTTATACTCCAGTAAGAAGATCAAATAACCATAATACAAGAGTAGACAAGTACAAAGTACTATGTAAAATCCAAGGAGATCATTATATGAGGGGTGGGGAAGGGAAGGGCATAACTGACGAGATGATCTTTTTTAAAGAATGTTTAGGGATTTAAAGTGGGTGAGGGGAGTGTGGGCAGCGAGGGAGAGTGAGGCATTCCAGGAACAAGGAACAACAGGCTAGGAGGTGGGAAAATATAAGACTTTATCAGTTCATGGTCACTCTCAGTTACAAGATGGCATAAGGCGGGAAGGGAAAAGAAAGGAAGGTTAAAATAAATTCTACTGGGAATTTAATAGTAGAGTGACCAAAAATGCAACTAGTGGTGACAAAATGTCTTATAAAAATACATTTGATTTCACTGTTTCATTTGCCATGTCATTTTCCTCTAAGGGGAGTAAAAGAAGCAAACATTCTAAAACATAAGCCATTGTTCCTTAAAAAAAAAAAAAGATAAATCATTCTAGCTAGAGCTACTTACATATAAAAACATCTCACATCAACAGCGTCCTAGAAAGAGCTAATTTTCCCCTTCATAGTTAGTCACCTATCACCCTCATTTTTATAACACAAACAGGAACTCTAGAGAGGAGTTGTCCATTCTTATGTCAAGGTGACCCTTCCAATAAAGTTTGAGATCTGTCCATATCTACCCCACCAGAAAAAAACAAAACAGAACAACTTGCCATCAGAATTTTAGACAGCAATGCTAGAACAGAAACCCTGGCCTAATACTGGAAACATTTAGTTGTGCATCCTCTGATTCAGTCACCCACCAGGCAAGATAATGAATTACCTGTGTAGATCCAAATTCACATATGGCAAAATGAGTTTTTCCTTAATCAGTTCCCAAATGACTCGAGTCATCTCATCTCCTTGCATTTCCACCACAGAACCGCCATTGATTTTTTTGGACATGTTGCTTTCAATATATCTTTAAAAAGAAAAGAATAAGCAATTTCCAAGGATAAATTTCATTACAAAATGTAAAAATGACAAAAACATATTATGTCTTTTATTTAGAGACCAACTCAAAATGACATCTTTTTAAAAATAGAAATATTATTGTAAACATAGCATTAGGTTGGCACAGTATGGTACAATGAATTGAGTACTAGGCTTGAAAGATCTGCGTTCAAATACTGTCTCTAACAGTTACTAGATTATATATATTTTATATATGCATATATATGTGTATGTGTATATATACACATATATTCATATTGCCTCTTAAGTTTCACGTGTATGTGTGTAAAGTTCCCCACGCAGATGAATTCATAAAATAAAATCAAGTTGAAATGGTACACAACTGTTTCTTAAAACATATGGGCCTGAAAAAAAGTCTTTAAGCCCGGGTTTTCATGGTTCATAGGATCACAGATGGGCCTTTACAGGTGATGTGTTTTATCCTTTCCCATATGAAGAAGAAACTACAGCCCAAAGATAAATTCTGACTTGCCTATGCTCACACCACCGGGAATAGGTGGCGAACCCAGGAGGTGGGCCTAGGTCTTCTGATTCCAAAACCTGTACTTGGTCCACTGCTACCTTTTAAAAAATAAAGTACAACTCAGCTCCCAAAGATAAAGGATGTATTTCTCTACTCATCTATACTCAGTGGAAGTATTCAGATGGCAGGGAAGAGATCTTAACAATTCTTAAAAGGCTCCAAATCAGGAACCAGGATAAAAAGAATGAATTGAATAAAAAAAAATACAATTAAATAAACCACTAGGGGCAGCTAGGTGACACAGTAGATAGAGTACTGGCCCCGGAATCAGGAGGACCTGAGTTCAAATCCAGCCTCAGACACTCACTAGCTGTGTGAACTTGTTTAAGCAAGTCACTTAAACCTGATTGCCTCTCCTCCCCCACCCAAAAAAAATTTAACCACCAAACAAAGAAGAAATGGCCACATTTTCAGTATGAGGTATGAGGTAGAGGGGTGGGAGACAAGGAGGGAGAAGAGTAGAAGATAGTTGTTTTTTTTCCTATGAATTG
Organism: Vombatus ursinus; assembly: GCF_900497805.2. Classification (NCBI taxonomy): domain Eukaryota; kingdom Metazoa; phylum Chordata; class Mammalia; order Diprotodontia; family Vombatidae; genus Vombatus; species Vombatus ursinus. The sequence goes on along the minus strand of NW_020954580.1, from coordinate 17,044,822 downwards.
GTCATAATGAGCAATTATCAACTCTGAATTTTCTACCTCTAAAAATTACTTCTAATAACATAATAAGTACTAGCAGTATTTTTAAAAATAATTTTAATTTCCACTTAGCATCCCACTTTTATGTTTGTCCTGACTTGAAAATTAAAAAAATTAACAATACTCTTCCTTAGCCCATTTAAAGGACTATGGTCTTTGACCCAATACCTATTTCACAACAGTAATGACTAGGCAATTTTTCTTAAACAACTGGCACAGTTAATAGTGAGGTAGAGTTTCTAGCTATTTGGGGTATTTTTAAGTTCATTGTTTCCTTCTCAATAAAAATAGTTCTCTCTCTCTCTCTCTGCAATAATCTTTTTCCACTCCCCTAATGCCGGATTGAAACATTTTAAGTTTCTTTTACTTAGTTCAGTATAGGGGACCAGCCTCAGTTAGGAAGACCTGACCTCAAATTAAATTTCTGAAACATACTGACTGTGAGACAGTGGACTTTAACAAACTTCTTGATGCTCAGTCAAGAATTTCTCTGACAGTAAATTACAGAGAAGGCGCCCCACCCACTTGCAGTGATACAGAAGAGCTTCCTACCTGGGAATTGCTTATGGAAAATATCCTAGATCCTATCTGTATATTTTACATGACCTTCTCTCAAACTTTTGCTGCCTTTATTTTTATTTTAACTATGAAGGAATATATAGTTCTGAAACAAACCATTACACACTATGTTTCATTTAGATTACAGTACCAGGAATGTCATGCTATCATTCATTGACATTTCAAGTGCTTCTCAAATAAATAATACTTTTCTGGTAACAACCCCAGCAATCTCATTCAACATTTGGATAAAATGTCCCCAGTTCTCCTTATAGGCCTAACACTATGTAAATACAACATTTAATTTAATCATCCTAAAACTACTTGCTGTCTTCAATATAGTTTACATCTGGTCAGAGGAATAAGGAATTCCATCTGGGCAGTCCCTGCAGGGCCTCTCCTCTTGGTTTCCTGTCTCCTCCCCAGCCCAGGGTAAAGAAAGACTCCTTTCCAAGTCCTACAAATGCTAAACAGCTGATATTCTAACTAGGATAAATTCCAATCTCAGGACACACTAGCGCAGTTTCAGAAAAATCAACCTGGAATTACCAAGCAGTTTTGAGAGAAGAGTCACTATGTATTGCTATCCCCTTTCATGCTATTTTCAGAAGGGGAAATTTGGTTCAAGGCCTTCCCTTTCCGTAACTGTCAGTGTTTCAGAATGAAAACTGTCCATTTTATGAAGCAATTTCAGGCAAAAGAGAGATAGGAAGCGGACCTGTGATTTCACTGTCTTAAGGACTATTCCCTCAGCCAGTGTCTTCTCTGCAACTTAGTCTTACTGCCTAGAGCAGGCCAAGGGGCAGGGAGGGAACTGCCCAGGGTCAAACAGCCAAGATGGGTCACAAGACGGCTTTGAGGCTACTTTTCTATTCACTATCTACCTTCACTGCCTCTCTCAGGCGAAATACTTGTAAGACAGGAACACACGCAAAAATCTCCGAAATGTTGAAGTGCTCATTTACTTCCATCTCACCACTGGCCCTGCCCTTCAGCAATTCATTTCAAAGGCAAACAAATAAATTACACAATTATCTAAAGAACTCTTAGTCACAGGATTAACCATCGAGCCCTTTTTTTTCTGTCCCAGAACCTCAAGAAGGTTCTCCACTAGGCGATGGAAAGCGCTCCCTTCACATCATTTGGGATGACAGCCACCTCACCAATGGCATCACCGGCGTGGTGTTGGAGCAGTGAGAACTGAGGACCAGCAGTCCGGGAGAGATATCTGATTGCAAACCTCTGTCTGTCACTTATTATATGTGACCTCCCGGCCTCAGTTTCCTCATCTGTAAGATGGGAAGAGCGCTGATCCTCTCAGAGTTGAAAGGATCAAATGGGATAAAGCCCTTTACAAGACCTTAAAGTTTACTGAGTGAACTGTTACCCCAACATCTTAGTTCCCACAGATTTATCCAAAAGGATTCCTCCCCTCCACGCCATCCCCACCAACGAAAGATTTAAAAACAAAGACAAAAACCACTCACTCCAGAGAGGGAAAAAAATAGCCCCAAAACCCCACCGAAGATAAAATGGTAATGAAAATGGTAACGACCAGCTCACAAGACCCTCGTCAAGATCAGGTTAAGTTTCTAAGTGTGGACCTGCTAGCTTTAGCTGGATTCGAGTCAAACTTCATCTGGGGTGGGCAAAGGGCACCTGGGAGCCCCCGAAGCACTTTTCGGTTAAAGGTGAAGAGGAACACGAATGTCTCTTGGTGCGTACTTGTGGCCCCGGGCGTGTGCCCGTGCTAACGATAAGGAACGTTCTCTCACCTAGGGAAGTGCGGGGAGTGCGGGGGGGGGGGGGGTTGGCTCGTGTGGTTTAGTGAGTCCCGAAAGTGTCCCCAATGTGCCCAGGTCTCCCGGCCGGCCGTCACATGCTTCTGTGTCCCCAGCCATTAGCACAGTGCCTCGCACTTAGTAGGCGCCTGACACAGTGCCTTGCATATAATAGGCGCTTAATGTGTTTACTGCCTGCTTGACAAGTTGCAAAAAAGAGGTGCTAGGCAAGCGCTGGCTCAGTTCCTCATTCCTGGACGAGCGGGGGTGGGGTGGAGTGGGGGGTGGCCTCCCTCCACCCCCGGCTCCAACCGCTCTAAGGCTCTAAGGGTGCCCTAGGACCTTTAAACAGGAGAGGCCTGGAGGGGGAGGGGCGGGGTGGCAGGGTATCTGCTCCCCAGCTCCGCCCAGAGTAAAGCGAAACCCTCTCAGTCACCGCATCCACCGCCCCCCCCCAAGCCGCAGGAAGCAGGGGCCCCAGCTGACGCCCCGTTACCTGCAGCCGGGCGAGGGCCAAGGAGAGGAAGCGCCGGATGGCTCACGCTCACGCTCAGCGCCGGGGCTGCAGGTTACTGCTCGGGCCGCCGCCTGCCCGAACGCCGAGGAAGACACTGGCAGCCCCGCTCGACCCCTTCTCCTCCCCGGCTTTGTCCCCTCCCTCCCCCCGGCCCGCCCAGCTCAGCCCACCTCCCGCGTCCCCGCCCCTCCGCCCAATCCGGCTCCCCCAGCTCCGGGGGTGCGGCGCGGCCGGAGCCCAGCCTGCGCTCTGGAAGAGCGGGGGGCGGGGACGTGGGAGGAGAAGGGGGAGGGGAGGTGCGCTGAGCGACCTCCGGGGGCTGGCTCCGTGCGATCGGACCACCTGCGCTATCGCCGGCGAGCCAATGGATGAGGACTGCAAAATCAGCAGGGAACCGAGCCTCCGGCTCCTCGGCTTGCGGGGAGCCAGGGACCTCAGAGAGCCTCGTTTTACAAAAGGGGACCAAGACGGAGTGGAACCCTAGGCAAGTCAGGTCAAACCAATCGACGTTTACCGTGTGCTCGGTAGGCACGGTGCGAACAGCTGGGGATACATCAAAAGGCAAAAAGACAGCCCCTTCCCTGACGGAGCTCACAATTTGAATTTTCTTTCAACGCTGGTCTCTAATGCCACGTCTCCTACATAAAGCCGTTTCTGATCTTCCACCGTCAACTCCTACTGCTCCCTGCCCCCCATTACCTGTATTCATTATACACTTCTAGGTGTACAGTAGAATGTAAGGTACTGGGGGGCAAGAACTTTGATTTTTTTCTATCTGTGGTGTACAGTGCCTGGTACATAACCGATAATAAATGTTTGGTGACTGAGTAATATATAAAGGAAAATAAGCCCCCAAACCCTCAAAATACGTAAACTCAAAGGAACACGGGGCTACACTATTGTCACTGGAGCCTACAATTGTAGACTTGATCCTAAAATAATGCTCCTCCCTCTTGGGGCATTCTCCCCCCACGGGGACGGGAAACTGGCCGAATTTCTTTTCAGTACTGTGTATATACTGAATATTGTTATTGAGGTCTGATCCAAAGGGCACGCTGGGGGGCCTGGAAAGACTGGATTGTCCTCTGTAGGTTGGGAGAGACCCCATCACCAGGAAGAAGCAATACAAAAAGGAATGCTGCAGTTATTTTTCTCCCCTGCCTTCTTCACCTTTACCCAACCTTCTTTACTCAAGCTTTACAGTGGTCATAATGAACCTTTAGGCCCCAACAAAAGACTTATCGAGTGTTTATCTCTTGCTGGAGAAAAATATGAAGAGGAAGTTCAGGAGAGGAAGTTTCCTATGTAGCAGGGAAAAAAGGAAGACAACAGCATTCTTCTCTGGGAGGGTCACTGGACTTTTTTTTTTAAATTTTTAAAAATTTTGGTCTTGTAAGAGCAGGGGTTCTTAATCTGGGGTCCACATTCCTCCTAGATTTCAGGGGGTCTGCGAATATGGTTTTTAATTATCTTGAGAACTATTTCAATATAATTGATTTCCTTTGTAATCCCATGCATCTTATTTTGTGTATTTAAAAAACATTATTCTGAGAAGGGTATTCACTAGGCTTCACCAGATTGCCAGAGCTGCAGAATACAAAAGTTCTCCCCACCCAATATAGATCAACAACTAGACCAGGGGTGGGGAACCTGTATCCAAAATTTGGATTTAGTCAAAGGGCTAAATCTGAGGACCTAGAGGGCCACACGTGGCCTGGAGGCCAAGGTTCCCCACCCCTGAACTAGACTAACCAGGTTTGTGCTGAAACCAGTTCCTTTGAGCTAGTGAGAGCTGTTGCTAAATTTTCAGCATGAGCATTTACATCTCTGGAATCAGCAACTGCTAATGGGCTCAATTTATTGTTTTGTTGATTGTCTAGACTTAAGAATGCATAAAGAAAATGTTAATGCAGAAAATGTCTTTTTTTTTTTTTTTTTGAGAAAGAGAGCTACCAGTACACCACTGACTCTAACTTACAGTCTTAGGAAGTTGCCAGGAAGATTGAGAAATTAAGTGACTTGCCCAGGGTCCTGCAGCTTGTATACTTAAGGGTTTGGAGCTGAACCCAGATCTTAGTGAGTTGAAGGCTTAATGCACCACACTGCCTTTCAAATACATAGGGTAGACTATACTAACTGTATTCTCTCTCTATCTCTCTCTCTCTCTGTGTCTTTCCCTTTCCCTCTCTCTCTCTGTCTCTCTCACTCACACATTACACCTTTCTCTTTGTGTATGTATCAGGGGAGAAGCAGCTGCTTGCTTTGATTGATATATATTTAGTGTCTGAAAAGTCTAGAGCAGTTTTAAGCTATTAAAGCTTTTGAGATACCCTGTGTATTTGTGTGTGTGTATATATACATTATGTGAAAATGTAGTATGTGTATGTGTGTGTGTATATATATATACATATATACAAATATATGTGTGTATATATATGTACATATATACATATATACACACACATATATACATATATATATTCATCTAGGTGGCACAGTGGATAGATAGAGTACTAGACCTGGAGTAAGGAATACCTGAGTTCAAATCCAGCCTAGACACTTAACTAGCTGTGTGACCCCGGGCAAATTACTTAACCCTGTTTGCCTCAGTTTCCTTATCTGTGAAATGAGCTGGAGAAGGAAATGTCAAACCACTCCAATATCTTTGCCAAGAATACCCCAAAAGGGGTTACAAAAAGTCAGAAACAATTGAAAGTGCAGCTAGGTAGCATAATAGATAGAGTACCAGACCTGGAGTCAAGAAGACTCATCTTCCTGAGTTCAAATCCAGCTTCAGACTAAACTTAGTAGCTGTGTGACCCTGGGCAAGTCACTTAACCCTGTTTGCCTCAGTCCCTCAAGTATAAAATGAACTGGAGAATGAAATGGCAAACCATTCTAGTATTTTTGCCAAGAAAACCCCAATTGAGGTCAGACAAGACTGAAAACGACCAGTTAACAACAACAAAAATATTTATAAAACTCTTTGGAAGCCTTAAAGCACTACATATATAAATATAACTACATAGTTATTATATGTACATATGCAATGTATTATGAATATGATATATTACTATAAATGACATATAAACACACATATATGTATGTGTATATATACACATATACACTGATAGGACAGATTTTTAAGAATACACTTTTGGGGCTTCCTGTCAGCTAGGTGCAAAACATTCAATAGTATAGTAGTCAGAATTCCCATAGGAAATAAATTCCATTACTAAAAATCTCTATCTTTATGACTATTACACTGCGTAAACTTTAAAGTATGATATAGATGTCTTATTATTTTAAAGCTCATAAATATATAAATATATATACACACATACATACCAAGTCTATACATATGCATGAGTATGCATGAGCGAACACAGCACACACACACACATTTCAGTGGATCAGTTATCACTGGTGAAGACTGAAAATTGGATTCCTCTTTCTGTTCTCTGTGATTCTTGCTTATGGCTGTTGACAAGCTTTCATTGGAGGGTCTACTGAGCAGAGGCCTTCTTTTGTGTCTTTTGTTTTCCAGCTATCAGTGCCACACTCAGAGACTACTCTGGCTCTGTTGTCTTATCTCTGACTCCCAGTAGATGATACCTTTCTCTCTCTCTCTCTCTCTGTCTCTCTCTCTCTCTCTCTCAATGTATAGTTTTAAAACTCAGCTGCCCTTTGTCTTTGAAGATAATGTTCCCAAAGGAAATTATTATGTGTTTTCAAATGTGTCTGGGATTGAGGTATAAAGAAAGTCCTAGGGGATGGGGAAAAGATGAACAAAAGGGAAAATATGGAACTAGACAAATTGCTGGAGAAACTAGAGTTTAAAGAAAAAACTTAGGGCATCTCTAAATGGGACTGCAAAAAAATATATTTAAATATTTCTCAGCACTACCTGGAACTTTTACAAAAATTGACTATATATTAGGATACAGAGATGTTGCCAAAAATGGAAAAAGACAGAAATAGTGAATATACCTTTACAGATTATAATGTAATAAAAAGTCATTGGTTTGAGGACTACAAACAAAAGAGACAGACCTAAATAGACTTAACAATAGAATCTTAAATAACGAGTGCGTCAAAGAACAAACCATTGAAACAATGAATAACTATATGAAAGAAAATGAAAATGGATAAACAACATGCCAAAATTTCTGGGATGCAGCTAAAGCAGTTTCAAGGAAAAATCATATCCCATTAATAAACTGAATATTCATTTTTAAAAGTGAGAAAGCCAACAAATGAACTAACACAAAATAAGCACAAAAGAGGAGGTATTAACAATGAGAGGGGAAAGAGAAATTGGAAACAAAAACCCCTATAGAGCTGATAACTAAAACTAAAAGCTGGTTCTTTGAAAAGACTAATAAAATTTATAAATCTTTAGATAATCTAATTAGAAAGAGTAGAAAATCAAACCAATAAAATAGCAAGAGTGAGATGAAATTATAACAAAACCATTAGAAATAAAAAGAATAATTAGAAAACTAAAGGCAGAAATTAAAGCCTTAAAATTATAGATAAAGGCATAAAGAGGAGATAAAACTATCCCTATTTGCTGATGATATATTACCGTATACTTGAAAATTTCTGGGGAAACAGCAAAGATACTAATTGAGACAATAGCTTCAGCAAAGTTGCAAGCTACAAAATAAATCCTCAAAAAATCAGCAGCATTTCTATATAATGACAGCAAAACACAAGAAGGAGAAAATAGGAAGGACATCCCATTCCAAATAACTACAAAATGTATAAAATATCTGCTGATCAATCTACCAAAGCACCTAAAAACTTGTATAGACTTCATTACAGAATGTTTTTTGACATATAAATTAAGATGTCGGTTTATGCCAGAATACATTTTGAATGGTTATGTTACCTTAATATTAAAAATCACACTATTAAAAAGTTAGAATAGAAACAGATCATATACTTCTCACAGGTATGAGTAGGCAATATATTCTTATCCAAACAATAGAAAGAGGCAATTACAAAAGATAAAGTAGATAATTTTGATTACATGAAACTGAAAAATTTCTGCACAGATAAAATTTATGCACCTAGGTCCTAGGATAAGAAAGGAAGTGGTCAAATGAGGGGAAAATCTATCCATCAAATTTTTCTGATAAAGGTTTGGGATCCAAGATATATAAACAATGAACAAATCTAAGCCTAATAGCCATTCTCCAACAGAAAAGTGGCCAAAGGATATGAACAAATAATTCTTCAAAGAGGAATTGCAAAGTGTTCACAACCACATGAAAGAATGTTCCAAATCACTGGTAATAACTAGAAAATTCAAATCAAAACAACCTTAAGGTTTCACTTCACACCCTGTAATTTGGCAAAAAATGACAAAAATGGCAGATAGCAAATGTTGGCAGGGTTGTGGACTGATAGGCATGCTAATATATTGCTGGTGAAGCTGTGAAATGGTATAACCATTTTGGAAAATAATTTGGAATTATTTCAAAGTAACAAAAATGCCCATGGCCTTTGAACCAGAGACTCCATTACTGGGCTTGTGCTCCAAGGAAATCATCAATACAGAGGAAGTCCCAGTGTGCACCAAAGTATTTGTAGCAGCGCTTTTTGTGATAGCAGTGAATTAGAAATGAAGTAGCTGTCTGTCAATTGGGGAAAGGCTAAACGAATTGTGGCATACTGATGTAATGAAATATTGCTGTACGTTAAGAAATGATGTGTTGTGATGAAGAGAGAAGCACGAAAGATCGATATGAACTGATACATAGTAAAGTAGAGCCAAGAAAACAATGTACATACACAGTAACTACCACAATGTAAATGGAAAGAACAACTTTATACTAAAAAAAAAAAAATTGAATGAAACAGAATTATAAAGGTCAAGGAAGAGATATTAGAGGACCCTCCAACCCACTCCTTTGTGGAAGTGGGAGGTCCACAGGTGTTGCATGTTGCATATGTTTTTGGACTTTCTCAATGCATATCGATCCATTGTGCTGATTTTTTTTCCTCTATAAAAATACTATCTGTTCTATGGGATGGCTCTCTGGGAAGAGGAAGGGGAAGGATAGTTGCGATAACTATGATGATGTAAGAAGACATCCATTAAAAACTTATTTAAAAAAAAAAGCCCCATACAACCTGGCCCCAATTTATCTTTCCAGGCTCTTTGGACGTTATTCCTCATCCTGGACTTTGTGATCTAGCTACACTAGCCTTCTGTCCATTGCTCACACAGGACACTCTATCCTCCTTTCTCTGTAACTTTTCATTGGCAATCCTCTATCTCTATGTCTGGATGCTCTCTCTGCTTAATTGTGGCTCAGAATCCTTTACTTCTTTAAGATGCAGCTCAAATAACATGTTTTGCATGAAGCTTAGTTCCCTCCCTTCAAAACTAACTAGAATTTGCCTATTGTGAGGTTCTTGAGGGCAGGGACTATCTTTTGCCTCTCTTTGTATCCCCAGAACTTAGCACAGTGCTTGGTACATATTAGGTGCTTAATAAATGCCTATTGACTGATGGATTTTTTTAAAAATATGTATTTGTATTTATTCACTTTATATTTATATCTATTTTTCTACTTGTTATCTCCCCCCTTAATGTAATGTAACATAAGCTCATAATGAGTAGAGAGTGCTTTTTTTTTTTTTGGACTTGTCTTCTCAGTGCCTAGTACAGTTCTGCTGTTAATAAATATTCATTGATTAACCAAAGGAGATGTCTCTAAAGTACTTTGTAAATCTCAAAATGCTATGAAAATGAATAATTACATGGGGTAGTAGGTGGCGCATAAATCTGACCTCAGACACTTGACAGTAGCTGTGTGACCCTGGGCAAGTCACTTAACCCAGATTGCCAAAGCAAAAAAAAAAAAAATAGGGTAAAAAATGTATAATTGTGTTTTGTTGATGTGACAAAAAAATTCTGACAGTTAATTCTGTCATTAATATATTTATACATGGTATGACCTGGTGTTTTCTTTCTTTTTCTTTTTTCTTTTGCCAGCCATTAAACAGTTTTTCCTCCTTTAATAAAATGGTAAGATCAACTGGTAACATATGGAAGCATTTCTATGTTGAAAGTTATTCTGAAAAAGAAACAAAAGTAATTTGAAAATACTATCCAATGTAATATTAGTTTTCAAGTGAGAATGATTAGACAAAGTTGCAGTTGGAAAAAATTGTAGCCAATGGAAAATGTAAGTTTTTTTACATGACTGAGGCAAAAAAATCCAGAAAATCCAGTCTTCTTTTACTATAATGTTGATGGTTTATTCTGGTCTCAGATTTTTTTGTCTGCTTTTCATAAACTGGTAAAAACTTGCAGAAGCAAGATTCAAGAAACTTGGGGCACCTAGGTGGCACAGTATATAGAGTACTGGCCCTGGAGTCAGGAGGAGCTGAGTTCAAATCCAGCCTCAGACACTTGACTAGCTGTGTGTGACCCTAGGCAGGTCACATAACCTGATTGCCTCACAAAAATAAAAAACAAAAAAAACTTATGGCTTCATTTGTAACAAAGAAAAGACAAAAAACCTCTTAAAAGTAAAATCAACAAATAATTTCAAATGATTATTTTCACATGTTATCTCATTTGATCCTCACAACAACTCTGTTATCCCCATTTTACAGTTGAAGAAACTAAGGCAAACAGAAGTGACTTGCCCAAGGTTATAGTTATTAAATATCTGAGGTCGGATTTGAACTCAGGACTTCTGCTACTCCTGACTCAGTGGTTAGAGCACCGAGCCACTTAGGAACCAAATCATTATACTCTAAGCAAAACCCATATGAAGAGAAAATGAGTAAATTCCCCTCAGCAGTTGGTTGGATCCAAAGTGGGAAATTTATGGGAGGTCATAGATAAGAGTTACACAGAATACTTGGCATAGATAGGTTAAAAATCTGCATTGTTGGAAGGAACATCCAAATCCATGAGATCAGACATCTGTTTGAGTATCTGAGTTTTGAGTTAAACATAATACTTTAAAAAAAATTTATGATTCTAACTTAACAAAGTGCTTTTGGAGCTATAAAGTGGGCGTGTAAAGTATAACATATTTTGAATTTTATCTAATGCCAACTTGATTTTTTTTAAAGGGCTGCTATTAAATGTACTCTGACTTACTCTCTTAAATAAGCTTTGGGGGGTCCTTATTCCAGTTCCTACTTAGACTGTAACTCAAGTCTCCTAAGAGTGGCTGGCTACTCTTTCAGGGCTCTAAGGAAGAACCCATGATATGTGGGTGGAGTGAGGGCCCTTCTAACACTATCAGCATGAGCCCGTAGTCCAGTATGCCCCCCCATATCAATGTCTAGTTAATATTTTCTCAATATCATTTATAGTAGTGCCCCCACTATCAATTTAACTAATTAATATCAATTAGCTTTTACAAAGAAAGGGATATATACTGAAAAGACATAGAAAGAACCAATGTAGGAAAAAAAATCTCACTCCCTCTCCCCTTCTCCTCTCACTCCCCCACCAACTGGATCTTACATTTTATTTCCTGAGTTGATGTATAGTTGTGTGCATATTGCTTTGAACAAGTAATAACACTGATGTGATTTCATTGTGTAACAGCAATGGTCATACAGGTGTGTTTCTACTTATACTGTGACCCAGAAGCCTGAGTTGGATTACATGAAACAGAATTGAACTAGTTTCTTCTCGTTTAGTTACTTCTCCATCAAGTTGAGTGCTGGATTTTGGATTTTTTTTCTTGCTGGTTTGGGCCTTTTACCTTGAACACCACCAATTGTCCCTTCAAGATTAGTGAACTGTCTGTAGCCATTCATCGACTATAGATAGGCGTGAATATGTTCTGTGTCTAAGAACTGCCTGAAAATAACTGCAGTAAACTGTTGCAGTTTGTTGGATTTCCACAATATTTTGTTTTGGGGAGTGACAGCAGTCTCTAGGCTGGTGGGCCCACTCTTGTGACCTAATCCTTTTAGTTGTAGAGGGATCAGTAGTTAATAGAGGGATAAGAAAGGGAATGCTAAACTCCTTTTTCTAAAGGAGTTTAGCAGTGAATGGGAGCAGTGAGATAGGATGGTAGCTTAAGGTATGAGATGATCAAATGAACAAAGTTGGGTTTTTTTGTGTGTTTTTTTTTTAAAGGTGCTGGGAATGCTGGCAGAGTTTGTTGGCAGGAAGGAGCCAATAAAAGACTAGGGGGAGGGAATGATTGAAGGGGCGCGCTCCATGGAGGAAAGCCAATAGTAGTTCTTACTACTGAAATAAAATATTTTGCAGAGGAAACACTTGCTTAAGCAGGCTAGTATTTTTCTTTGAGTCTTCCTGTATTTTTCCAAGAGGATGGTAGACCTAAAAAGGACAATTAGACAGTCAAGGAATGAAATGCCAGCAACAATCAACTAAATAAACTGTCAAGAAGGCATTAATTCTTCAGCTTAGTGGTGTATTTAAACTTTAGGGAGTGGATTATTTTATAACAGGCATGCCAAGATATCACCTAGAGAGATGCATGCAGGAATGAGTAAGACCTTTGGACCTCACAGCTACAAGAGTTTGCACAGCTCTATCAGTTTGGTCGGTGCTTCTTAAACTGTGGGTTGTGACCCCATATTCCCTGGATACCAGAGACAACAGTGAGTCCTGCAAAAGCCCATCTAGAAAACTGGCAGCTTAATACAATGTAAAGTAAATTACCTCTAGAGTAAAAAAATTGGGATTTAAATCCTGCCTCTGGTGTGTGACAGTGAGCAAATTGCTTAATAAAATGAAGGTGTTGGACTAAATGGTCTGTCAGGTACTTTCTAGCTCCCAGGTCTAGATCTAACTTTTAGAAGGTGGGATATTATGTCAAAATGAGATGGGGGGTGGGGAGGAGTATAAGTGGCTGCCAGTGGGCAAAGATCTAGGATTTACTGATCTGGAATCCTTTGACTTGACAATTCACTTAAACAGCCTGTCTCTACCATAGACTTTGAAGGAAGGAATAGCAAGGGAATGAGCTTCCTTAAAAGTTTTCTTGACGATACTTGCCAGTGGCTTTTGATTATCTTTTGAGTTTCTATTTCATTCATTTGAATATAATTTTTCCTTTGGGTTACCAAACATTGGGAAGGAACTGAGAATCTTAATGGGGTTGGGGCCAAGTATGAGCCAACGGTGATAAATTTATACAAAATAGCACACAGTAATGAATTTAGATTTTAAACCCTAGATGGAGCAAAGAGTAACCCAGGGAGGCACCTCGAAGGAGGCTGGGAGGGCTGCAAAGATCCAGACTAGGCTTTGCTTGTCCAGGTGGGAGACTGACCAAAAGAGGAGGAGGCTAGTTCAGGTAAGTTCAGTTCAGTTCAGCTTGAGTTCAGGGTGCCACTTGGTGGCTAATGCAGAGATTGCACCTTGAGTAGCTATTGATGCCACCTACATCTTTTTTCTCCTTGAGTCCCTACATAAGGCACAGTTGCTTCTTCATAATAGAAAGGGTAACCTTCATCTTACAAAGACATATCTAAATTCACTTTAATTTTTGTATATGTCAGTTTTGTTAGTTATGAAATAAATGTGTCAGGACAAAGGAATAAATTTAAGCAAATGTCAAAGATATAACAATTATTAAAAATGTATCAGTTTCAGTGATTGTGACTTCTCTTCAGTTGGTGAGGACTTGTTTATTTGCATTGAGGATCCCTTGATCAATTCAATTCAACAGGGGTGGCTAACTTTTGTACCTAGCTTTGGTTAGGGTTACCAGTAAGAGTCAGACAATGTGGTGAAATGTCCCAAGGTCAGTATGATGTGGGGTGGGGGCAGAGCAGAGCCAGGACGGCAAAGTAAAGTGAGCAGAACTTTCCCAATACAATTCTGAGCAGGATAACAAACAAAAAATCACAGTGCATCATTTTTCAAGCAGTACAATGAGGTGGGAATCAGGGTGATTTCTACTGATGATTAGGATAATCTGGGCAAATAACTTCATCTTTTGGGTCTCTGGTCCTTATCAGGGGTTGGACTAAATGATCTACATGGATCCTTCTACCTCTAAAATTCTAGTTGTGAATTGCACACATTTTAAATTTCTCATGGCAGCCTTATTCACTTGAAACAAACAAACAAACATGATTGTCCTTTGTCCACATGGTCAACCCCGATTACCATAGTAATCTACCCATCCTGAAAGTGCCTTTCAGCAGTGGCATTTGCCTATATTTCAATCCAGTAGGAGAGTCTCAGTTATGCAGTTTTTCTTTTCCTCCCTCCCTTCCCTCATCCTTCACTTTGTCTCTTCTCTCATTTTCCTTCCTTCCTTCCTTCCTTCCTTCCTCCATCCTTTCTAGGAACTGTGCTAGGTAATGGGGCTAAAACATAAAAAAGAACGTCTTAACCATTATGGAGCTTACATTCTTTTGGGGGTGAACAACATACACAAAGATAAGAACGAAATGCATACAGTATAATTTCAGTAGTAGCTGGGGAGGGGGAGGGCATTATTGGGCTCATGATAAACATTATTTTAATTAACTTGACTGATTTAACAAATCCCAAGTGGCATGCCAGATTTAAACTTGACTTTTTACAATTAAAATAAAAAGTAATTGTGAGGTGTAATTGAAAGGAAAAACCTTTTGAATTAAATGTTTCATAAAGCTGAGCTCTAGAGGGATACCACATTTTCTCCCTGACCTCTGCCCCACTTCTCCTTTTTACTAGTACTGTTGTCTTATCAAAACAGTCACAGGGTGCCCAGTTACTGGTTTTCAAGCCTAACCTACAGAGGAGCTTAGTCAAAAGGGAAAATGCCTGTGGGAGAAGCATACTCTATACTTATTTGCATACTGTGGTATAAATTTCCCAGAAAGAAAGGATCACGAGAGTTTAAATGTAAACTGCTGCCCCTCTACCCCTTTCATATATGAGTTGGTTATTGGAAAGGGTAGAAAAAAATATTTTCACATAAAGAAGAATAAATAAATTTGGGAAGAATATAAGGTAGAGAAAAATGTCATTGATTTATTTCTTCTTTTGTTTGACCAAATCTAATTCCTCTTCTCCCATCACAAGCCTTTAAATACTTGAAGACAATTATCACATTCCCCATAAGATTTCTCTTCTCCATGATCAAAAGTTCCTACCTCCTTCATCCTCCTATTTGTATGACATGATCTTCAGTCCTCCCACCATTTATCTTTCTCATCTTCCAACTTGACAATACTCTTCTTAAAATTGGGTGCCCAGAACTGAACCAGATTCTTCAGAGTAAAGCAGAACCACATATTATTAATAATTAAACAATCAAAAATATGCTTGAGGGTAAAAATGCGTGGTGAATGGAATTTATTTATAAAGGATGATCACATATACAGTAGGAATAAGGAATAATAGAGAGACAGACACCCAGTCTGGTTGTTGACAAGACATAACTTACTGTAGCTGTTCAGCCAATGGAAAGAGGCTGTTCCCACCCACCTGGTGGAAGAATGTAGAGGTTCCAGGTATCTCCCATGTTAGTGTCTCCATGTTACATGATCTGGAATGAACAAAACATAGCCCTGTTACACTTAGGTTTGCTTCCAGTCTTTCCTGAAATGCAGTCCTCTTTCATATATACATATGTGTATATGTACTTTAAACCTATATATATATGTATATACACACATGCACACACATATATACACACATAAGTTTACATATTATACATTTATATTTATATATAGGTTTATACATATACCCACACACCTACATGTAGGTATATATAACTTATATGTAGGTATATATGCCTATATGTAGATATGTGTGTGTATGTATATATATATATATATATATGCTTACAGGGCACATACACACAAATATATAGGAGATATAGATAGATACGTATATATGTATATTTTGTCTCTTCTTTCCACACTTTTTGTTTTTGTCTCCCCAGAGTTTACTACAGAGTCTGATGCCTAGTAGATGTTTAATAATGCTCCTTAACTCATTATTGGAGGAATGATAAGGATTGAATGAAAGTAAACCCCTCACCAGGAGCTGCCCTCCATCTGCAAGGGAGGGAAATTTCAGGGCAATTAAAAATTCTGATTTCAAGACTGAGCGCTATTTGGACAAGATTTCCCTGACCAATATCTGCCATTCAAACCTCAATTAGAAGGCATTCCTGGTGTAGGAAAGTATGCTGCATGGGGCGGCCTTTGCTTTAAATCCTGCCCTTCTCCTAGAGCAACGCGGCCTGTTTCCTTAAGTGCAAAAAAAGGAAGGCGTTGGATTAAATGGCTTCTGAGGCCCCTTCCACCTCGTGATCTACGACCAAAAGAGAAAACCTGTGCTTTACATAAGTGAAGCGTTTTGTAAAGAAGCATTACACAAATTCAAGTCATAATTAGTGTTATTATTATTGTCTTCTAAATCCTATGGTTCGTCGATGGGTTTTACAACGTCAGTTGCCCAAAAATGCTGACTACAGAAATATTCGAGGGGCCCACGCTCTCGAATAATTACGGTAAAGCCCTGTTCTTGGTGAGACGCGCGCGTACGAGCGTACCACTGGAGTGCGCATGCGTCCTGCAGCAGACCTCCTCTTCCGCTTGCTTGCTCAGCGGATAGATTGTAGATGCCTGTTTCTTGCGCTCCCGCTCCTCTCATTGAGTCTGACCCGTGGAGGGAGGGTGGGCGAAGCCGCCCGAGAGGCGGGACGGGGTCGTGCTCGGGGGACAGGAAGCCGATTGGGAGGAGAAGGAGGGGCCAGCAGAGGGGGCGGGACCTGGGGGGAGGGGGGAGCGAGAAGCCGCATCAACCATGTAAACGCTTCTTCCTGCCGCCGTCGCCGGTCTGTGTCGCGGGCTCCTGCACCCCGCCGGTGCTGCGTTACTGGCCCCCCCCCAGCGTTAAATTGAGGGCCTGGGGGGGTGGTGGCGGTCTGACGGGCGTGGGGGAGGGGAGGCGCAGGTGAGGGGGAAGGGGAGCGGGCTGCGGCGGGGCGGCGGGGGTGGGGGGAGGATGGGAGGGGAAGAAGATCCGACCGTGGGAGGGGGCGTCCCGGCAGAGGCCCGAGGGCGCGAGCCCGTGGGGCGCGGGGGGGCGGGGGCGGCGGAGGACGTCGGGCTGACTCGGGGTCATGTGCCGTGTCCGGACGGGCGGGGAGAGAAGAAGGGGGCAGGGGAGCTGCTGGGAAGGGAGACTGACAGGTCCCTGGCTCCTCTCTCTGCGCCCCCGGCCTCGGCTCCTGGGGTGGGAGGGCCTTCTGGCGCTTCTTCTTTGGGGAAGTTTTCTTTCGCTACCATCCCGACCTCCCCGCATCCCGCAGTCGGGCCGGGTCCAGAGATGTGATGGCCGTTGCTTTCTTTGAAGGGTGTTCATTCCTCCACCGGGGCTTCTTGTTGTAGGAGTAGGGGTGGGGGTAGCCTCTTGTTTCCACCGTAGAGAGCCGGAGTCGCAAGGAAAGTTTTTGCATTGCAGAAACAGGCTGCTCGCGGGGAGGCTTCTGATGTGTCTACCTGGAATTTTGTATTTTTTAAGCGACTCCTTCCTCAGAACCCCTCCAGGTTTCCTAGATAACCTGTTATCAAGTTTTTTTTTTTAAGGGAGGGAAGCTTGGTGATTTTAACTTTAGCTTGAAAACTATTCAGTGAAGGAGTGGTGAGGGAAAGCATCATGAGACTTGGGGAAAGGGATCTTCTACCAATTGAAAAACATTCTCTTTGTAAAGTATTCATGCACAACGTGAGAAGTGCTGGAATGTTGCTTTAAGAAATCTGTTTATCATGGTTACCTTAGGCTGGTAGGTTTTTGTGGATGGATGTGTGAATATTTCCAAGTCCTATTGATTCTGTGTATCCAGAGTTCTTAAAGATTGTAGCAAACACTTTCATCTATAATGAGGATTTTAGCGTATAGATGTATAGAAATTAAATAAAAGAAAAATTTGCTTATTTCCAAGTTCTTTGAAGTTTATTTCCTGGTACTTGAGAATAAACTTTAAAAAATGAAACAGCACCTGAAATGCACCCAAACTACATATTTTAAAAGAATATTCTTAGCTACTTCTTGTTTACTATTATTTGTTGAAGGGGAGAATAGGCTAAGGCCTAGGAAGAGATAATAGGGATGTTCTTTATGGCACCCAATACTCCAGTTTCTGCACAATACTCCTTTATAATGGGAGTGACTGGCAGTTTTCTTTTTTCTTTTTCCCATACTAATGGAAAAAAAATGTTACCCTGTGATTTTTCTACTTCAGTAGCTCCAACAACTCATAGGTCAAAAACAAATGAAAGATCTTTAATGATCTCATAAGTTAAAGTTTAGAAGGTTCAGCTTTCTTGATGAGAGGTTCTGAATAATTACTATTTGGAATGTACTAAGAAAGCTCTGGTAGGTCTAGCCTAAGTTTCTTTTATCTGCTAAAAACATACTGCCAAGGTCAGTTGCAATTAATTTCTGTTTAGGAACCTGATTAGTTTTGTATGTGTGAACTTAGACTTTTTGAAGTGGGAAAGGGTTAAGTGTTGATGATAAACTCATCAGTTTCAGTACATAGGGCAGTATTTCTAAGAAGTGACTATTAAGGAAGGAATTAGTTTGTATTTCATAAGGAACTATTAACTTGAAAAAAATCTTACTTTTGGAAGGCAATTTTTTCCCCAAGAATTTTGGAAGCATCCCATAATACTTAGGTTTAATACTATGTGATTACAATTGTGTTGGAGCATTTTGCCCAGTATTTTTTGTAGTTATTTTTGTCTCCAAATTGACATAATTTTAATTTACATAGGAAAATAGACCCTCTAAAGTAAGGTGATCTAGAAGAAGTGATACCAACACCATCTGGGAGAGTGAAGGTTATTAACCTCTGTTTTATTGTGATTTATACGCAATATGGTGGATGGGTGATTTCCAAAAGTAGTACAGGCAAGTCCCCTACCTTATCCCATTTTCTGGCCTTTAAGAGCTGCTCCTTGAGAACACTATCATAGTTACCTTAGGTTGATAGGTGTGTGTGGATGTATGTGTGAATATTTTCAAGCCTTACTGATTTTAGTATCCAAAGTTCTTACATTTGTAGGTTGCCTCCTTGCTTGTGAAAGTCAGTACCTGGTTACCCTCTCCTACTCCCCATTCCGTGAATACTTTATATTAGTGAATTGCTAGAATACAAGACTACGAGATGTTAAAATTTTGTCCAAGTCACTAGTAATTAGTTCTTTCTCACAATTTGGGGCTGTTTTAGTCAAGAAGTGTCTTGGCTTGGAATACTAGTGTTTAGATAAGTTAAAGTTGAACATCTCTAGTCATGTAAAGGATCTTGGTCTAATGTGAAAAACTTGAATCTGGGACTAAAATTTGACTTTCATTTTCCCCACTAATTAGCAACATTGACAAGTGATTTAACATTTGCCTGACTGTCCTTAAGTACAGCAAAGCATAATGCCTACAAATCTCCTAGGGTTGTTCAGAGGATAAGATGAGATAATAATACAGAGGACTTTGAAAAGTTGAAAGCATCATTCAAAAATAAAAATCGAAGTCACAGAATGTTAGTGTTGGAGGGCACTTTTGATACTTAGTCCAACTCTTCCATTTTAGAGATGAGGAAATTGAGGCACAAAGTATTATTTGTTAAGCTAATTCTGTTAAATATTAAACTAAGTATTATGGCCATATCTTTCATATGTAGATAGGTAGGGGAACAAAATTATTCAAATCATTGTAGTATTTTCGTTATACTCCTTTTAAAAAATTTTTTTGGCTAGGTAATGGGGTTAAGTGACTTGCCCAGGGTCACACAGCTAGCGTCAAGTGTCTGAGGCCAGATTTGAGCTCAGGTCTTCCTAAGTCCAGGGCTGGTGCTCTGGCCACTGGGCCACCTAGCTGCCCTCTTGTTATACTCTTGAAACCGTTCAGAGAGAAGCAGAAACTTTATTGAAGCTATTAGTGTAATCGAACTCTCTTAAAATCTTTTTTTTTTCCCCTCTCAGATGACCCTAAATCCCTTAAGAAAATCTTCAAGTCCCTAAAATAGAGTCTTTAAGAAGAAGATTGGTGTAGTACAACCTACATGGGATTGGAGTGTGAAGACTTTGGTCCAAATTTCAGCTCTGCTACTAATTTAATCTTAGTCAAATAATTTTATCTCTTTGGGCCTCAGTTTCCTCATGTGTAAAATGATAGTAGTTTGCTATAATCCCTTTCAGAGCTTAGCTTAAGGCAAGCCTACTATCTCATTGCATTGCAAAAATGTCTAGGAAGTATTAGGGATGACTGCTTTCTCCAATAAATAATGTTAAGGGAAAATTTTTAAAAAGCATGTTGATGAAAAGCATAAAATAAAACATACAGGATTAGAAAGGAAATCAACAATAGTCATAAAAATAGTTATAAAAGTACTCTAAAAAAAAGTCACAAACCCTACATTAAGAACCGCTGCCTCATCAACATGCTTTTTCAAAATGTTCCCTTAACATTATTTATTGGAGAAAGCAGTCATCCCTAACTAATAAGAGGCAGGTTTTCCTAGTGGATAGGATACTGGTCTTGGAGTTAGGAATATCTGGGTTCAAGTCCACCTCTGACATGTAACTGACCATGTGATGTGGGCCAAGTTATTTTCTCTCTCAATGCCATAGGCACCTCTCTGAGTCAGGGGTTCTTAATGTACGGTTTGTGACTTTTTTTTTAGAGTACTTTTATAACTATTTTTATGACTATTGTTGATTTCCTTTCTAATCCTGTATGTTTTATTTTATGCACTAAAAAAAATTCTGAGAAGGAATTCATATACTTAGCCAGACTACCAGAGATGTCCAGGATACAAAAAAAGTTAACCCTGCTCTAAGGCTGATTGCTGAACAGGTGCTGATCTGTATTGTTTGAGGTAGTTTTCTTACTCTATACCAAATAAATCGTAGGTTCAGTCCTTATTTAATGAAAAATAAAACCTTGACAAAGGGGTTAATAAACTCAGTTAAAAGCATTTTAAAATAAATTTTAATATAGACATCACTTTTTTTCTTAAATACCCTAAAATTGAATCCTTATAAGTTGTTTGCTCTTGCTTTTATCTCAGTTGTTAAGGAGCAGAATTGTCACATTAGCCTCATTTCCAGTTTCTTAATGTAATGAAATTTGTTTGGTGCTTGCTCTGGAAGGAATGTTGTGTAATTTTAAAAGCTACATGTACCATCTTTTCAACCTAAGACTAGTTGCATGAGTACAATTTATTTAAGATCCTCTTTTTATGGACTAGAAGTCTATTTTCATATGTGTGATTTTTCCCGAGGTTAGTCATTAACCTGTTTGTTGCTGATTCTTGGGCTTCCCAGACATCTTAAAGTTTTCATTTTGTCTTTGTTTTCCCAGACACATGAAATGGCCACAGATGACAAGACATCACCAACATTGGACTCTTCTAATGATCTACTTCGATCTCCTACTAGTCCCTCTCATCTCACTCACTTCAAACCTTTGACTCCAGATCAGGATGAACCTCCTTTTAAATCAGCTTATAGCTCTTTTGTAAATCTTTTTCGATTCAGTAAAGGTAAAACTTTAGATTTTGAAGGTCAAGGAACCCCCATCTCTGATGAAGGAAATCTGAAGTTCCTATCTTCAACATTCATTTTTCATGCCTCCTTGTATTATCAGCAAGGCAGCAGCTTTAACCCTTCAACTGCCAATAAGGAAAAACTGCTTAGTAAGGAAAAGGTGGCTTCATCAATTAAATCTCCAGCAGTAGAATTTAAGCATCTGTGGATATATGAGGTTCTGAATTGAAAACTAAGTACTAGAAGGAAGTCCCTTATAGGAAAAAAAAATATGTATCAATACTTGATGTTTTCTTTTTCATCCTAAATGTTTTTTTCTTACCTCAGAAGTAGCTTCTCTTGGTTTTTAAGTTTATAAGACAGGCATTTGCTTGTATGCTTTTTTCCTTCTCTTCCCCTCCCTTCCTGTCTCTTTTCTTCCTGTCTTCTCTCCCCTCTTTCCTCTCTCTTGAGAAATAGCCACAAGATTCTAATTAAAGCAGTAAAGGAATAAAGATGTGTTCAAAGTTAGCAATTCCAGGAAAGGTTTTTTTTCCCCCCCCTAAACTCAGGAAATTACCAAGTATATTGCTGACTAAATCTTTTAGACTGAGGTTGAACTGTGGTAGATTAGTAATGTGACAATTTTTGAAGCCCTTATTTACATAAGCAAGGTTTTCTTGTCTAAGGGAAAATTAGGAAAGAGCTCAGTTAACATGTTTTGCTTTACATGTGATTGTGCCTTGTGAAATTCTCTGTTAAGTGAATCTGAGTGACAGCCAGTGTTTTAAGTATTTATGAGGCTTAAAGTTCAGTTTGTTTAGTTTTGTAGACATGTTAATGACCTCAACAGAATATAAAAAATTGTCTTTAATGAGGAAGGTTAATGTTTTCATATATTAATACAGTTTAAAACAAAATTTAAAATTCAAAAAGTAGAGGCAAAGGTGATTTAATTTATCTCATTCTCTTTCTTTTTTGAGCTTTCTTTATGTCTTCAGTATCATATCTTAAATTTTCGAAATGATGACAGGTTGTTGTCTCCTACAGAGAGGCCAGAAGGTGGACAGGGAGATCAGCAGTCTCTGAGTGGAAGTTGGGCCAGTCCTCAACATTCTTCAAGGACACAATCTGTGAGATCCCCTGTAGCCTATAAGAAGCAGCTTAATGAGGATCTACATCGTCGATCATCTACTGTATTAGGTAAAAGAAAGTTGTTTTTCCTTGAGCTGCCTTTGTGTGTTGATAAAATGTTATTCTTTTAATCATTGTTTTCCCGGATTGTTTTTTGACTTATCTTTCTCCTTTATATAGTCGTAACTTTGAGTGATTAGAGGCTGTCTAAAATGAATGAAGTTCATAAGCATAAGTTCATAGATGGTTTAGTGTTAAAAAAAAAAAAAATTCTTGGCGTTTATTACATTTCAATCCGTGTTAAGTAGAGAGCTCTTGATTGGCTTTTGAGTTGCTTGAGTTTTAGTGGTCTTAAGATGCCTTGCCTGTCACTCTTGTTGTCACTCTTGCTGTCACTCTTTATGCATTTTTACTTGATTCTTCTGCCCTGTCAAGGGTTTAAATCAGTGCTTGAGCTAAGAACTAATAAAGGAAGAGGACCTGGAGACCTTGGTTTCCCCTCTCTCTCTTCTTAGTTAGGAACATGGACAGACTGTGTTCTTCTCTAGCCCTCACACATTCCTTTTTGTGCCTTTTCCTCAGGGGAATGGGAAGGAGGGTGAGGGTCATGTCTTTTTTACTGGGAATGATCCACCTGCATGTGATTCTCAGGGGCCAAATGCAAATGACTTTAGGATGGAAGCTTGTGTATGACTGAGAATCCACTGTGATCCCAGTAGCTTCTTTTTATATCTCTCCCTTACTTGTTAAATCACAAATCACAGACTGCTACCTTGCTGTAATCATCCTGTGACTCAGAAGAAATTGTACCTGGGATTTTTGTCATTCTTTATAAGGCAGTGTAGCTGAGGTGTAGGAAAAATTATTTATAAAGTCTAATTTTTTAAAGAGATCTCTTATAAGCTTTTCCCTATATTCATATATTCCTTTTCTTACACATTGATCACAATGCATACCTTCTATTTTCCCACCTTTGCCCCAAACTTTCAGGCATATGACAAACACTATCTCAGAACTAAATGATAATAAAGTATTTATTAAGCACTTACCATGTGCCAGGCACTGTCCTAAGTAAATACAAGCAAGCAGGAAAATCTGTGCCCTCAAGAAGCTTATGTTCTGATGAGAGAAAGATAATATATAAAGGGGAGCAAGAAAGTGGGTGAGGGAATATACATTTGGCATCAAGGTTTGGAAATGTCCAGCAAGTGATGAGGAAGTCTAGTTATAGGCAAGAAAAGGTGAAAGCTCACCCGTCAGAACCCCAGGACCCACGGGGGAGAATCCTGGTGGTTCTGATGGGAGAGAGATGATGAGGAGACTGAAGTGGAGGCAACATGGTGTAGCAATGGTATGGAATGGAAAGGGTAGAGTAGCCCAGGGAATTAGGGGGTGCTTTGTTGCAAGAGGAACATCTACTGTGTGTGATATACATAGACAGTAGTGGGTTGGTGGGTTACTGCAAGGGAGCTGTCTAATAATGAACTATAACCTTTCACACATTTTTTAGATATGTTCATATCCATTCTTTCTTTAAGTTAGGGACCTTAAAACTGGCCCAGTCTATGGGTTAGTGTTCTTTTGTATTCTGATTCTATTTTAAATGCTTTGCAATAGACCCAGCAGGCTAATGAGTATGGACCAGGACAGGCAAGGCATCTTGAGTATCTGAGACCTTCTGAGGACATTTAAATTAGATCAGAGCTGTTCTGGGGACATATCTTAAATTCCAGGAATCTTTTGGAGTTTTGGTTTTTAGAGGAGTATGGTTGGTTTACAGAAGGTCTCTGGGTAATACTTGATGTCAGATCCTTTTGGTAGAGAAGGGTGATCAATTCACTCATGAAGGATTCCTGATTTTTGACTTACAACAGAGCCCAAGGGGAGGCACATTCAAGCTGGAATAGGACTTTGATCAAGTCATTCTGCCTTTAGAAGTTCATAAAGTAACAGTTCATTATTGCTTTTTAATCTAACATTTTCCTTCTTTTGAGGAAGCTTGTTTATGAGTAATGTTATATGGCCCTGTAATTTTGGTAGTGGAATTTAAATAATTTTAACACTTTGTTCCGCTCACCCTTTTTTCTTCCTAATCTCTTCCTTGGGTTTAACATTTTCTATTTCATTTAGTATAAGGGCCCCTAGTCCCTTATGAAACTATTTTCTATATTTGCATAATTTACAAATTGCTGTTAGTCTCAGAGATAACTTTAAATTAAAAATTATCCTATATGTTTTCACTCAGAATTTTTTTGCTAGTTTCAAACCATATAAAATTAGTTCAAACCTATTTTTTAAAAAAAGAAAAGCTTATCTTTTAAAATAAAGGCATTCATTTTTATCACTAACATGAGCATACACTGAAAACCAAGTATATTGTGTGCATATATATGCTAAAGAATCTAACAATGTCTTAATGTTTTTAAAATTTTGAATTTAATAAACACCAAAAATATTTCTATGTAAATAAGAACAGAAAACAGTATTATATGTAAAACCATACATTTAATCTGTTAAGTACAGATTGCTTTTTTAAAAAGTTTGCAATAAGTTCATTTTGTTACTTTCAGAGCTGTCCTGCTTGTCTATGTTTTCCTCCAAACTTCCTTCTGTTTCCTTCTAAAGATTCTTCAATGACTGTATTATTTCTTCCTTTTTTGGCAATGCAATCTTCCATTCTAGCTTTGGCTTTTTCTTTTCTCTCCACTAACCCCTCTTCCCTTCCCCAGCAAAAAGGAAAAACACAGTCCATGTAACAAGTAGTCAAGCAAAATAAACCACAGATTTTCCATGTCCAAAAATGTATGTCTCATTCTTTGTTTGGCGATTATCTCCCCATTGTCAAGAGGTAGCTATCGTGCTCCATTGATCTGCTGGAGGTTTTTCATTGCATTAATAAAGGGTCTTAAGTGTTTCCAAGTTAACATAATCTTTTCAACCCTTCCCAGACACCAGAAGGAAAGCAGAAGCTGTTGTAGGAGGCCATGATCCTCGAACAGCTGTCCAGCTTCGAAGTCTCAGCACGGTATTAAAGCGTCTCAAGGAAATCATGGAGGGGAAAAGCCAGGTATTGCCTAGAAGCTTGGGACTGTTAATAAGCAACTGTTTAGCCATGATTACTGAAAACATGCTATAAATATCATCTGAAAGAAAAGTTCATGCTAATGCTTGTTTCAGCAATTAATGCTGTTTGTTCTCTATACTACCAATATCCTGAATGAACTGTTGAATAGGGAGGAATGTACGAGAGAGAGAAATGGTAGGTGTTTTGCCTTTCTGTATGTTCCTCATAACTTAAAGCAGTAGCAGGCAGAAACTTTGGCACTGTGTATCCTCTATTTTTCTTATTAAATATGAAACTGATATTGTTTTGCATGTGATTGTAACAATTTTATTCTGGGAATGCAAATAATGTGGGCTTATTCTTGAGCCAGAAAAAAATGGGATACATATTTTTCTTTTAGTAAATCAAGAAGCATGCACAGTGGCCACATCCTGGTAAAACTGTCTCAGGATATGGGCTCACCCAGATTGAGAGTAAACCAACAGGCTTCAGTCCTGTTGAAGAGTTAGGGGGATGTCTATCCTTAGCATGTGAAGATATCCGCTAGCAGAATGGGCAGATGAGAACAGTTTGTTCCCGTGGCCATGAATGGCACCGAAGTAGGAGCTGTGGAGCACTTAGAGCTTGGTCAGACAACAAAGATGTCAGGGCCATCAGTAGTCACCTGACTTTTGTCCTGCCACTGGACTTCAGTGACTCTGAAGAATGAATGAGGCAGATGACTTTGTGCTGCAACTCTGCCCCACTTAAATCCAATTCACGTTCAAGTCGAGGCATCACAGTGATGTCATTTGGCCTCTTTGAAAACAAAGGATGAAAAATAATAAATCGACAAACATTTATTAAGCACCTTCTGTATACCAAGCACTATATTAGGCACTGGGGATACAAATACAAATGTACCTTCTGTGTTTCCTTAAATGATTTCTATTCAACTCTTCTACTTTGCTCCCTCCTCCCCACTCTCCTCTTCAAGTAGTCTCTCAAACCTAAAAGTGAGTTGTATTCCAAAACTTTTAAAGTTAGTTGTCTTGGAATTATAGTGCATTTTCCCATAGCAACAAGATAATAAATGATAATTAGGTTTCCAGGTTAGTCAACAGAAGTCCATTTTAAAATTCATAATGTAACTGAAATAAGTCAGTCAAGTTCTTCTTTCTTTCAAACCCACCCAAAGTATAAAATAATTTGAAGTCACACTTAAAAAAATGTAAAATATGTTTGAACGTAGAACCTATCAAAACACTTTTAAAAAATGATTTCGCAGTGTGTTAGAATACTATAAATAAATGGAATTGAAAAATGGGAAAATGTGGTTAATAGTTTTATTTGTGAGCAAATAGTTTTCAATATATCTTTAATGCTGGTGTTAGGAAAAGTGACAGGTTTAGTTGGGAGGATGAGACAATGGAGGGAAATTTTTTGGAGATCCTGAAGGTGATTTATGGGTCTCTTCAAGGACTTTCTTTTGCCATGATGTACACAGGTGTCACACTAGTGCTTCTTGTATGTAGGTCAACCACAATTGTTTTTTTTTTCTTACAGAATGAGTACATAGTTCTTTGACTTCGCCATCACTGTCAAGAATCTGTAATTTTGTTGGTGTGGGATGCATGGAATCAAATTTTTCTTAGTATCCAAAGCAAGATTTTTCTTTTTCTTTTTTCCTGTCTCTCTTAGTGCTTTTCTCTATTTCTCTTTCTTAATTTTGATCCCAGAGTCTGTATGTGTCTCAGATGTTTAGGTCCTGGCCTCACACTTATTTCAGAGCTACTTCGATGGGCACTGAGGGCCTTGTGCCCCTTATTTCCTAGGTTTTCACCTTGCTCCAGGCCAAGTTCCAGCCTTGGAAGCTACAGCTTGGGCGAGGCAGCTAGGATGGGACTAGTGGTGACTAGAAACAAGCATACTGTAGGCCCAGGCGCATCGTCTGCTTGTTGTCTGCTCGGTGAATGGGCAGTGAATGGTTCTGCTCCCAGGGACCCCCGACTGAGTGGGGAATGTAAGGGGACCTTGTGTAAACCACAAGGAAATGGAGTTGGAGGTGAGGGGTAGGGTAATACTAATAAAAATTCTCATTTGCCAAACTTTGCATATGTTGGCTCATTTGATCCTCCTAACAACTCTGGGAGTCAGGTGCTGTTATCCCCATTTTACAGATGAAGAAACTGAGGCTGACCTGCCCAGAGTCATCCAGTTAGGAAGGGTCTGAGGCAGGATTTGAACTCCAAGCTTCTTGAGTCCAGTGAGAAGAAAAGTACCTGAGCAGCTCTTAGTCTGAAGTTGGACTCTTGGATCGTTGCTCTGTTTACAGGAACACTGAAGTGCTGTTCCTCCCATAGAGGATGATTGCAGGATACGGAGTGAATTCCAGCCTAAGAAGGCAGGTGGCAACTAAGGGTAATGGAAAAAACTGGAAATCCTTAGAGTCGGTGAAGAAGCGAGGACAGTCCACCTGGGTGTGATTACTCACTTTTCTATTTCGTCCAAGTTCTTTGTCATCTAATGGAGCATCTGGTTCTGGGTTTTTACTAATTTTTCTTGTGACCAGAATGGTCTCTTTTCTCTATTTATTTAAACCTGGTACATGTTTTAAGGCCCAGCTTCTGCCCCTCTCTTCATGAAACTGACCCTGCCTACTCAAGCCTTTGTTTATTTTCCTTTCTTTTCAACTCTCTATTTAGAGTTTGTACCGTGAAATTTGTGCTTTTGAAGAAATAGCGTGGTCTACTAGCTTCAGTACTAGGCTTGGATTCAGGAAAACCTGACTTCAGATCCTGCCTCTAATGCTTGACTAGCTATGTAACCTTGAGCAAATCACTTAACTTTCTTGAGTCTTAGTTCCCTCATCTCTAGAAAGGGGATAATACCTCTAATACCTGCTTCACAGGGTTGGGAGACTCAAATGAGGTAATCTATATAAAATGTTTTACGTACATATTGTACAAATGTTTATGATTTTTACTGTGTACTGTCTTTTTTTCTTCACCTTTTTTTCTTGGATGTTACTCCTGACTTTTCCAGATAAAGGTTAAGATCTTCAGTATCAGAGATTCTCTCTCATATTTCTTCTGTGTGTGGTTCAATGCCTGCCCTTGTAGATCTTCAGCTGTTGTAGGAATATAGGATCACAGCTTCAGAGTGGTCTGGAGAGATAACAGAGTCATCTGTAGAGAACTATGATCTCTGTAGAGTCTAGAGAGATTATAATCACAGCTCCAGAGCTGTCAGAGAGATCACATTGAAACAAAGACAAAGAGACAGAGAGCGAGACAGAGACACCCAAGTTCATAGCTCTGAAGTCATGTAGAGAGAGGGAGAGGCCATAACTCTAGAATTGTCTCAAGGGATTATGACTCTAGAGATGTCAAGAGGGATCATGAGCTCTCGAGGCAGAGTGGGAGGTGGATGGGTGGTCCTAGCTCTGGAGTCTTTGGGAGAGATTATAGCTCTATGTAAAGCAGGTAGGTAGGTGGTGAAGTGGGTGTAGCACTAGGAATCTGTAATCAGGAAAACTCACCTTCCTGAATTGAGATCTGGCCTCAGACACCGTTAGCTGTGTGACTCTGGGCAAGTCACTTAACCCTGTTTGCCTTAGCTTCTGATCTGTAAAATGCGCTGGAGAAGGAAATGGCAAACTACTCCAGTATCTTTGCCAAGAAGAGTTGGATGCCATTGAAACAGCCGAACAACAACAAAAACAACAAATTTGATTGTGAAGCATCTGTGATTGCCTCAGAACCTTAGGTCCTCAGAAGTTGAGGCCCCTTTTACTTAAATAACTTGCCCTAGACCGTAGAAGTAGCATGTGACTTTAGAAATTCTTTACCTTTTGTGTATCCTGGACCCCTCTCATTATTTTGTAAAGCCTATGGATCTCTTCTCAGAGATGTTTTTAAATGCTTAAAATATTTGTGGGATTACAAAGTAAAGTAGTTACATTGAAATTCAGTTATTCAGTATTAAAAAAAATTCATGGGCCCCAATGATAGGGTTTTCAAAAAGTTGGTTGAGAAACATGGTAATGACTGCTTGTGCCATTAATGCCACATACCCGTCTTTCCTGGTTGTGTTTTGACAATGCTCTTAGTTGCCATGGACACTTGCCTAGATATCAATTTAAGGAAATTGAGTTAAATGGGCCAAGTATTAGCAGTATTCTAGTGATTTATTGTAAAGATAGAAAATAGCAGAGATTACAGAACTTGTGTCTTAGTGTGTTACAAACAACACTTTAGTATCTAGAACATTCGTATTTCAGTGGTAGGAGTGAAAACAAACTGGCTGTATGTTAGTATCAATAATTGTGCATTTTCTACGTAAGAAAAACACTTGATTGTTTTATGCAGTGAGTCCTTCTAGAATGTTAATCAGAAACTTTAAACAGTGCTGGATTTTTTTACATTAGAGGTTTCTTTTTGTATCTCCCCTGTAGATGTTAAATACTGAATTTGGATACAGGTGTTTAAAAATAGTAGTAACAGTATATATGGAAACCTGCTCCTAATTTTCAAATTTAGTAATCTACATGGAGTGAGTAGGTCAAGATACTTGATCAAGAACCATTCTTGATTCCTGGCAAATGCAGTTCCAGGGAAAGCAACTCTAGGTAGCAGCCTTACATGTGCTGTTGTGCTTCTTAAGTAATGGCAAGGCTAAGTAATAGAACTCTATTATGTGTACTTGGATCCCAGTGTAAATTTTTGAGGAGAGAGAATGGTGACATTTCTGGCATGGTAAATATATGCTGTTGCTTTTTCTTAATTGCTTCCTTCCTTGAGCCTTATTTTCTTTTATTAAAAAACAAAAACAAAAACCAAACCAAACATAACAGTTTTTATGTTACAGGATAGTGATCTGAAGCAGTACTGGATGCCAGATAGCCAATGTAAGGAATGTTATGACTGTAGTGAAAAGTTTACCACCTTTAGGCGTAGACACCATTGCCGGCTATGTGGTCAAATCTTCTGTAGTCGATGCTGTAATCAGGAAATACCTGGAAAATTTATGGGCTATACAGGTAAGCCTATACTTAAGATATTTGTGGTCATTATTATAACTAATACTTTTAGACAATATATAACTCAACATTCACTTATTCAACAAATATTTGAGTGTGTACTGTATAAAGGAGTAGTTATGTAGTGTGGAAGATAAGATAAATGATTGGTCCTCCCACTAAAGAACCAAACATTTAATAGGCAAGCTAGCAACATAACTATGTACATAATTTAATACAAGGCAGCATGTAGTAAATGCCATCAAAGTGGTATAAACAAACCTGTAAGATTTTTATGATCTGCTTAAAAAAATGAGATTCAAAATATACAAAAACCTTGAATTTGAGTTTATGCATAAAAATAGATTATGAGAAATCTCTTGGGCACATAGCTTACCCATTGATTTGCTGACAGCTCTTGAACAGAAGCGATTCAGAGAACTCTGAGTTATTTCATCTTGTTACTAATGGGAGTCATTTGATCCTTAAATTAGTTGCTTTGTAGAAGTGATGAACCTTTTTGAGATAAGGGCAGCTAGGTGGTACAGTGAATAGAATTGGGGCCTGAAGTCTGGAAGACTCATCTTAGACACTTAATAACCATGTGACCCTGGGTAAGTCACTTAACCCTGTTTATCCCAGTTTTCTTGCCTGTAAAATGAGTTGAAGAAGGAAATGGCAAACCACTCTGGTATCTTTGCCAAGAAAACCCCAAATGGGATCACGAAGAGTCGGACATGATTGAAACGACTCAATATCAACAGATTTGAGATAAGATTGGCAGTGTGGACTGTTGTTACAAAAAGTTATTTCCTGATATTCTTATGCAAATTTTTTAGATGCTAGAATAGCTTTTACAAGTTTAGTGTATTGTAGATTAAGGATCAAAGAGGCTTCATTGGATGATAAGTTGCATTGAACAAGTGTACATATTAATATTCTAAACTTTCGAGTCTTACTCCCCTGAAGAAGATAAAACCATTACCTAGAAAATAATGAATCTTACTCCTGATATTGTATTACTCTCAATGAAGGTAGGGGTTTTTTTTGGGGGGGGGGGTTTGGGCAGTTGGGGTTAAGTGACTTGCCTAGGGTAACACAGCTAGTGAGTGTCAAATGTTTGGTCTGAGGCTGGATTTGAACGTAGGTCCTTCTGACTTCAGGGCCCCTGCTGTTTCTACTGCACCACCTAGCTGTCCCTGTAGGTGGGTTTTAATCACTGTCTTTGGGGATCTTAAGCTGTGTTTGTGTTTCTTATTTTTAGTGCATCCTGTAAATCAGGTGCTCAGAAAAATTTGAAGGAAGGAATGATGTTGCCCACTCATGCTTCTTTTTTCTCATTTTAACATAAACCAAAGAGTCATTTTTCTTTTGTCACTATTTAAATATTGATATTGCTTATGTTATTATATTTTATAGCTTATCAGTCTGGACTTAAATTGTGAAGATATGGCCATTAGCCAACTTCATTATTTGAGAACAAAATATGGATTGACAGTTTTCCATCATGAGCAACTTAGCTGAAAAACTGTTCTCAAAATATTTAAATTTGTGGGATGACTTTAGTTGCTATGAGAATTGATTTTAGTTTGATCTCCCTATAGTATTTCTGGTAGAAGAGTGGAAACTTAACGAATCTTATTCATGAATATTTCTGCATACTAAAATATCAGTTAAGCCTATCACTGAGTTCATCAGACACTAGAATTTATAGTCTCCTTGTCTTTACAAAAATCATGTTTTATGATAAAAAATTTGTAACTTAAAGACCATAAGTTTCCTTCAGGAAACTTATATTCTATTAGAGGAAACAGCATGTCTTTTTGCAGGAGAAGAGCTTACATTCTATTGGTAATTTTGAGGAAAAGGTACTAGCAGCTGGGGAGACATTAGCAAAAACATGGTTTGTTTGAGGTATGTGATGCATTTCCTCAGAGTATGTGTGACTTTGCAAAGGATTTGTGATTGCATTAACATGGAGAATTACCAGTATGGGGACTCACTTCCCATTTCAGTCAGATTGCAGCCTGCCTATGATTTAGTAGATAAATTTTAGGGAGGTACTTACAACACATAGAGGTTAAGTGACTTTCCCAAGGTCACACAGTGAGTGAGTGTCAGGGGTGAGCTTTGAATTCTGGCATTTCAGGGGTTTGGTATACTGTGGCTTAGCAGCCATGCCTCTGCTCTGTGCAATGTCACCTTGATGTGTTATCTAAGCATCTTTAAACACAGAGTATGTTGAGACTGAACTGAAAGGGTTTGGAGAGGGAACAGTAATAAGAGCAAAGTGAGCTGAAGCAAAAGAGGTAAGGCAGGTGTGGTTGGCAAGCACGCTTCGAAGACTTGTCACATTAGGAAACTAGTATCTAACCTGCCAAGTTTGGTCTTGTAAGTAATTGCACCTGATGCATGAGGTGTTAGCGCTCACTCTAAAACCAGTTCTTTTGTAATGCTATTTTTAGGGCAGCAGATAAAAAACCTTTCCCTTTTGGTTCACATTTGGGTAATCAAAAAGTAACACCTACTTTATGCAGAGACAAAAATGAAGGAAGCAACTTGTACACACCTAAGTATGTATAAAGCAAATACTAGATCATTTCCCCAAATACTGGGGAAATCAGGCCTACTCTCATCTAGAAAGTGGTACTTGAGCTGAGCTTTGAAGGAAAGTAGGGATTCTAAGAGACAGAGGTGAGGAGAGAGAACATTCCAGGAATGGGGAACAGCCTGTACCAAAATATGGAAATGGATGATGGAATGATTGCCCATATGTGAGGAACATCCAAGAATCCAGGAAGCTGGGAAAGGTAGACTGGATGCTTAAGGGAGGTTCATACTGGAGACTAGAGAGTCGCTGAGACTCATAGAGCAGAGGAATACGGTTAGATCCGTACTTGAGGAATATTGCTTTAGTTCTTGTGTGGAGGATTGATAAATGAGACAGAGACCATCTGTTCTCTCCTCTGTTCTGCTTTCTCTTTTGTCAGCTTACATGTGCTGTTTTGTAGTCCAGATGCACTAGAGAGATGGCTGGCACCAGCAGATTCCTCTGGGTTTGCTGAATTAGGAACTGGACATTTTGCCCTTAATTATAGTTAGGTTTCCTGATGAGTCATTGACTTTATCACAAGAAATGTTTCTACATTCTGACTGAAGTTTCATTTGTGTTTTATCACTTTCATTTATGGTATGCTAGGTGAGAATCCCCTTTTCAGGGCTTAATAACATAACAATTTTTTCTCCCTCTCCTTGTTGTGAAAGGCCAAATCTTTTCTTTGTATTGCTTTGCTTACCCTGCTAAAAGCTTGCTTTTTCCTCTTAGCATATCCTTTACCATGTGACCTTTTCCTCTTTTTGAAACTTTGGCATTCTTTGAACTGTGTTTTTCTGGCACCTGATTAAATATTGAGATAGGTAGTTTACATACCTGAATATTGGTTCTTAAAATTTGTAAAGTAATAAACTAATTGGATACTTAAAACGTTTTCTTCTCTGCTTATTCATATGTTAACTCATTGAGACTTTCTATTTACTAAATGTAGAACTCATGACATCAGCTCTTAACCTAAGAATATAAAATATTCTGTTAGTCAATATGTCTAATCACATCCTTTTCATTTTTCCTTTAGGGGATCTTCGAGCTTGCACTTATTGTCGAAAAATAGCTTTAAGTTATGCTCATTCCACAGATAGTAATTCCATTGGGGAGGATTTGAATGCTCTCTCAGATTCTGCCTCCTCTGTTTCTATACTTGATCCCATTGAACCACGAACACCTGTTGGTAGTAGAAAAGCAAGCCGAAACATATTTCTAGAGGAGGATTTAGCTTGGCAAAGGTACTGAAAATCTTATTTTTATCAGTGTGTAGGGGGCGGTGGTGGTGGTGGGGGAAGGTGGTTTAAAATCTTAGTATTTTGGGATTACAATATTAAGATATATGGCTGTTTTTGTTAGACCAGGGCTTCTTCACCTTTTTTTGTATCATGGTCCCTTTTGGCAGTCTGATGAAGCCTGTAGACCTCTTCTCATAATAAGGTTTTTACCTGCCAAAACCAAAATATGTAGGATTACAAAGGAAACAAACACATTTAATAAAGATAAAATTTTTGTCGCATCCAAGTTCATGGATCCCTTGAAATTTGTGCACATACCAGGATCTGTGGATGCCAGGTTAAGAACCCTTGCCTTAGAAGATAAATTTCCTTTGAAGCATTTACCCAAATCAGTCTTACTTTTCTTCTTTTTGCCTTGACTTTCCTAAAGGAGACTAATAAACATAGTTTATGAATGATACTGTATTTTACTTATTATATAAGTGAGTGGTATTGATTTTTAAAAAAAATTACCAACCACTTTCTTTTCCCTGAAATGGTACCTATCAACCCCTCTTTTCCCTTTCTGAAAGAAAAAAATCCTACTGTTTATATGAGCACTTGTAGAAAAGGACATTGGTGAATCTCTTTCCTGGAAGTTTCTGTAATTGCTCTAATTAAGAATCCTATGTTCAACAATTTCTGGTTAATGTTTTCTTGAACTACTTTTTCTCAGTTGAATATCAAACCTCTGGTAAGTAATGACCATGCTCAAAGAAGTCATATTTTAACTATTGGCTTTCAGATAATTATTTTTCCTGGTACCTTAGACTGTACAAATAACAAGTATCTAACTTTGTTAGTATGGTTAGAGGAAGTATAATCATTTTCTTTTTTTTTTTTCATCATTTCTAGAAGATTTTTTCTTTGTTTTGGAGGGGTTTCAGACTATGATTTCATAAAACAGAATGCTGAAAATATTTTGATGGATAGAACATTTAGTTTCTTTTTTTTAAGCTTAATTTTTTTTGATTTATCAATAATCACTTCCATATGCTTTTGAGTTTAAAATTTTTCTCCCCCTTCCCACCACCCTCTCCATGATGGCGCACAATCTGATATAGGCTATACATTTACATTCATATTAAACATATTTTCACATTAGTGATGATGTAAGTAGAAATTAAAATCAATAGGAGGAACCATCAGAAAAAGGAAACAAAACTCAACAGAAGAGAAAAAAACAATTTGGCTTCCATAGTTCTTTCTTTGGGTGTGGATAGCATTTTCCATCACAAGGCCTCTGGAGATGTCTTAGATCCTTGTATTGCCAGGAAGGGTTAAGTTTATCAGTATTAGTCATCACACAATGTGGCTGTTAATGTGTACCACGTTCTCTTGGTTCTGCTTACTTCACTCAGCATCAGACCATACAAGTCTTACCAGGTTTTTCTGAAGTCAGCCTGTTCATCATTTCTTATAGCACAATAGTATTCCATCACATTCATATACCACAACTTGCTCAGCCATTCCCCAATTGATGGGCATCCTCTCAATTTCCAATTCTTTGCCACCACAGAAAGAGCTACTGTGAATACTTTTGTACATGTAGGTCCTTTTCCCATCTGTGTTATCTCTTTGGGATATAGCCCTAGAAGTGCTATTGCTGGGTCAAAGGGTAAGCACATTTTTATAGCCCTTTGGGCGTAGTAGAACATTTAATTTTCAAAATGTAATGGGAATAATTAATGATCTTGAGATACATAAAATGAACTCTTAAGATTCCTATAGAAATTATAGGAGGAATTTGACTCTTCATTAAGTAATCTTCTATCAGCCGTGAAGGCCTTGGCCATCTTCTGCTTGCCCATGATGTATATATTTGAATCACTGTCTTTATAATGGTATGCTTTATGTGGGAATGGAGAATCAGACTCATTCCTAAATCAATTATAAACCCATTTAACTTTATGTAGAAGCTTTTCTTGTTATAAGATTGCTACAAAGAGAAAAGGGCATAAAGTTAGGGTGAGGATTGGTGGGGTAGAAATAAAGGGGAGAAACATTGTCCTCTTCTCCAAGAAAAGAGTGATAAATGAGTTTGTGAACATTATTTTTTCAAGTTAATATAATGTGAAAATATTCTCAGCTCTTTTGAGCTTTTGCATTGTGGTCTGAAACTGGTGATTTGTGTGAAAAATCAGATTTTAATATTGTCACATTATCTCATTCTTTGTCACCTTTGTGAATGTTTTTTGCAAACTGCTCTGTTCCAGTTGGCTGTCAAGTGTCTAAATTTAATAATTTTTTTTTTAACAAGAATGAAAACCAGCACCTGTTGGGTGTATCTGATATGCCATTTCATCCATAATGTTGTCTTTATCTCCACCATCTTCTAACCTGCCATGTAAACCAGCTTCTTTCTTACACCACATACCACAGGAAACTTTCTCCTGAGGTAGAGAGGGGGAGAAGAGGAGATCACT
The DNA here is from genome assembly GCF_900497805.2 of Vombatus ursinus. Taxonomy (NCBI): domain Eukaryota; kingdom Metazoa; phylum Chordata; class Mammalia; order Diprotodontia; family Vombatidae; genus Vombatus; species Vombatus ursinus. The sequence continues at coordinate 17,007,933 of NW_020954580.1, read as the reverse complement.
TTAGCTAGCCCTTTTTTCATGTTCAGTTGCCGTGAGGGAATTCCCTTCTGGGGAATATATTGAACTTCTTCTCCAACTTCATTTTCTACCCAATTTTTATTATGACAGCTATAGCCAACCTTCAGGGCTGAGAAGTAGAGCAACTAGAATCTTGCCTTTGCTGCAGAGGGAAGTTCCTGAGAGACTGAACTGTTAAAGTTTTCAAAAGCTAATTTATTCAAAGGTATCTTGACTCAGCAAGGTATGCAGCTCTCTCAAAGTCTTGCAATATATCATTACTGGCTAATGGATTGAATTTTAGTTTAATATAGGTCTGATCTTAGCATTGAAAATTATTAATCTGGTAAAGATATGTTAATTATTTCGAACTAGAAATAGTATAGTAAATTCCAATTTTATCTAACACTAGTTTAAGTGAAATTTCAGTTTTGGGTGTGGGAAAAACATCTAGTCCATTTTGGTTGGAACATGAGTGCATGGTGGAGAAGAGTGGGAAATCAGCCTTGGAAGGCCAGATTGTGGAGGGACTTGAATATTCGCCAGAGGAATTGGGAAATTACTCCTTGGTTTGGAGTGAATGATCAGAATTATGATTTAGGAAGCAGTTAAGGGGCCACTTTAGAAGGTGAGATAGGTAATGAGAGCCTGCCTTAGTACCTCATGAAATGAAATCGAGTGGAAAAGGAAAATTTGTATGCTGCTTGTAAAATTTATTTGTGATCATTAAAATTGAATTTTTGTGCATTCTGATTTAAGCAAAGACAAAAATGCTGACATGCTTTTTCTCATGTCTCACTCTCTAAACATGATTTTTCCAATAAAATTATTCTCAGTAATAACTGTTAATTTCCCTATTTACAAGGACAGCTTGGGTCTCTACCCCTACCATAAAAATTATATTTTATTGTAATTTTGGTAAATGAACCAAAATGTTCTGAAAAATAGTAATATAATTAGGTTCATTTCCTGTTCTGTTATTTCAGACAGCTGTATTCTTTCCTTTTGCGGAAGGAATAAGTTGAATCCTAGTAGTTTCCTACTTTGCATGTGTGACCTGCAAATAAGAAAAACTTGGTGCTATGTTATCTATCCACTGGAAAATGAGTATGGAAAACATTAGTAAATTAAAATTTTGGGGGGGAGGTAATTGGAGTTAAGTAACTTGCCCAGGGTCATCATTTTTCTTTTTTTAGTTCTTCATTACTTCTTTTAGTAAAGCACCTTAATAATTGTCTTCATTGTTTTGTTTATAGTGTGATTATAAATTAAAACTAGATTAAGCCACACTCATGAAAACCACATGCATTAGAGTTAGATCTCCTGAATAATTTGCCATTCTTATATTTGTGATATTTAATTTCCATATTTAATATTTTAAAAGTAGATCTTTTGACACTTCAGACTCTTTTGGACTGGGGATACTATTTTATAGCTCAACTGTAACTCAGAAGAATAGTGTTTTCAACAGCTGGTTTATTAATATCACTGTTTGTGATAAAGTTTTTTACATTTTCTTTTTAGTTTGATTCATCCAGACTCCTCAAGTACTACTCTCTCAACAAGACTTGTGTCTGTTCAAGAGGATGCTGGAAAATCTCCTGCTCGAAATAGGTAAAATAGCAAATGGAATCTCTGCACTTATACTGTTTATATATAGCCTGGGGACCAAGGGGACAAGGTTCTAATGCAGTAATGCCCCGTCTCCCTCCCTCCTCCCCCTGGAGTCCTTTGGAAGCCATTGCTTCAGCTTCCTGGTAGTATTAATGATAAAAACTCACATCTATGTAACATTTTAAGACATGCAAACATTTCCCTCACCACAGCCTTGTTAGGTAGCCAGTAAAATTATCTGAGTTTCATAGATGGGAAAGCTGAATCTCTGAGAGGTTCGTCACTTGCCCCCACTGCTATTAATAATAAATACCTTCAGTAGAATGCAAACTCAGGACTCCAGACTCCAAGTTTACTGCCATGTTGACTGTACCCAACTCATTTTACCTGGCCCAGTATTTTTTCACCTAGCAATTATTTGTAAGTAGCAAATGGAATTTTGCTCCAAATTTATAAAAATGATTTGAAAAATGCACACAGTTTACAGAACAATTTTTTTTTTCAAATGCAGCCAAACAAACTAAATTTATTTCCGTGAGAAGTTCTGGATAGATTATTTGATATAGTTTAAATTACTTTCCCTCTAATTAATTAGAATAAGAATCTTAGAACTAGAAGGAACCTTTGGATTGATAATCTTTTCATTTCAGAGATGTGAAAACCTCAGCCTAGGGAGGTTTAAGGCCTCTTCACTGATTCACTGATTAGGGGTAGCGCTGAGATGACAACCTAAGTTACTTGACCCTTACTTTCTATTGCACCATGTGATAACTTTTCTTCCTTTTTTAAAAAAAAATTTATTTATTTTTAGTTTTCAACATTCACTTCCATAAGATTTTGAGTTCATATTTTTTCCCCATCTCTCCCCACCCCCCACCCCAAGATGGCATGTAAATTGATATAGGCTCAACATATACATTCATATTAAATCTATTTTCACATTAGTCACGTTGTAAAGAAGAATTAGAACCATTGGGAGAAACCACGAGAAAAAAAAAAAGAGCAAATAGTATGCTTCAGTCTGCATTCAGACTCCCTAGTTCTTTTTCTGGATGTGGACAGTATTTTCCATCATGAATCTTTTGTAATTGTCTTAGATCCTTGCATTGCTAAGAAGAAATAAGTCTATCAAAGTTAGTCATGCTATAGTATGTCTGTTAATGTGTACAATGTTCTGGTTTTGCTCACTTTAGTCAGCATCAGTTCATATAAGTCTTTCCAGGTTTTTCTGAAGTCTGCCTGCTCATAATTTCTTATAGCACAATAGTATTCCATTACATTCATATACCACAGTTGTTCAGCCATTCCCCAACTGATGGGCATCCTCTCAATTTCCATTTCTTGACCACCACAGAAAGAGCTGCTATAAATATTTTTGTACATGTTTGTCCTTTTCTGATTTTTATGGTCTCTTTCGAATACAGCCCTAGAAGTGGTATTGCTGGGTGAAAGGGTATGCACATTTCTATAGTCCTTTGGGCATAGTTTCAGACTGCTCAGTTGCTCTCCAAAATGGTTGGATCATTTCACAACTCTGCCAACAATGCATTAATGTTCCAGTTTTCATGCATCTTCTCCAGCATTTATCATTTTCCTGTTTTTTTCATGTTAACCAATTTGATAGGTGCGAGTGATACCTCAGTTTTTTTGTTTTTGTTTTTGTTTTTGTGAGGTGATTGAGATTAAGTGACTTGCCCAGAGTCACACAGCTAGAAAATATTATGTGTCTGAGGCTGGATTTGAACTCTGATCCTCCTGACTCTAGGGCTCTATCCACTGATACCTCAGTTTTAACTTGCATTTCTCTAGTCAATAGTGATTTAGAGCATTTTTTCATATGACTATAGATAGCTTTATTTCTTTCTCTGAACACTGCCTGTTCATATCCTTTGGCCATTTATCAGTTGGGGAATGACTTGTTTTCTTATAAATTTGACTTAGTTCTCTATATATTTTAGAAATGAGGCATTTGTGAGAGACAATAGTTATAAAACTTCTTTCCCAGTTTTCTGCTTCCCTCCTAATCTGGGTTGCATTGACTTTGTTCAGAAACTTTTCAATTTAATGTAATCAAAATTATCCATTTTGCATTTCATAATGTTCTCTATCTCTTGTTTGGTCATAAATTCTTCCGTTCTCCATAAATCTAACAGGTGAACTATTACTTGCTCTCCCAATTTGTAGTATCAGCCTTTATATCTAAATGGTGTACCCATTTTGATTTTATTTTGGTATATGGTGTAAGATGTTGGTCTATGCCTAGTTTCTGCCATACTATTTTCCAGTTTTCACAGCAGTTTTTGTCAAATAGTGAGTTCTTATCCCAGAGGCTGGAGTCTTTGAACTTATCAAACAATAGATTACTATAGTCTTTGACTACTATGTCTTATGTACCTAACCTATTCCACTGATCCACCACTCTATTTCTTAGCCAATAGCAAGTAGTTTTGATGATTGCTGCTTTATAATACAATTGAAGATCTGATGTGGCTAGGCCACCTTCCCTTGCATTTCTTTTCATGAATTACCTTGATATTCTGAACCTTTTGTTTTTCCGGATGAATTGTGTTATTATTTTTTCTAGCTCTATAAAATAATTTTTTGGTAGTTTGATTGGTATGGCACTGAATAGTAAGTATAAATTTATTTAGGTAGAATTGTCACTTTTATTATGTTAGCTCAGCCTACCCATGAGCAACTGATGTTTTTCCAATTATTTAGATCTGACTTTATTTGTGTGAAAAGTATTTTGTAATTGTGTTCATATAGTTCCTAGGTTTGTTTTGGCAGGTAGACTCCCAAATATTTTACAATGTCTACAGTAGCTTTAAATGGAATTTCTCTTTCTATCTCTTGCTGTTGGGCTTTGTTAGTAATATATAGAAATACTGATGATTTATATGGGTTTATTTTATATCCTGCAACTTTGCTAAAGTTGTTCATTATTTCAAGTAGTTTTTTACTTGATTCTCTAGGATTCTCTAAGTATCCCATCATATCATCTGCAAAGAGTGATAGCTTTGTTTCTTCTTTGCCTATTCTAATTCATGATAACTTTTCAAAAGCAGTTTTTAGAGATTAAAGTCAAGGTTTATGCATCCACTGTATATCTTATATCATGTAGTGGTTTGTTTTGTGTGAGGTGCTAAGCAGGGTGCCAGACTTAACCATTATATCTGCCTTCTTGTGGATAATCAGAATCATCTTGGCATTTTTTAAAAAAAAACTTTTAGAAACCAACTTTAAATAAAGGCGTAAAGTTAGTTTTGGTTTCATGGGATGTGGTAAGATACTGCCATTTTATAATATTAACTGTCATTGAAAACTTTTGCTAGCTGATTCAGTCAAATATGGCCTTTTTGTTTTTTTTCTGCGCTTGGTAACTATTTTTGTGGGAGAAGATATCTGTGTGGAATATTACTAGATTTTGATTAAATATTCTTTTATTTAAATATTTATTTTTAGTTTTCAACATTCACTTCCACAAGATTTTGAGTTCCAAATTTTCTCCCCATCTCACCCTTTCCCCCACCCCAAAATGGCATACCTGTTCATCTAATCTGTCCTTCCTTCTATCATTCCCGCCCCCGCATCTCTTATCCCTTTCCCCTTCTGTTTTCCTGTAAGGCAGGCTAGATTTCTGTACCCCATTGCCTATATATCTTATTTCCCAGTTGCATGTAAAAACAATTTTTAACATTTGTTTTTAAAACTTTGGGTTCCAGATTCTTTCCCTTCCTCCCTCCCTCCCCACTATCATTGAGAAGGCAAGCAACTCGATACAGGTTATACATGTGTAGTCATGCAAAACACTTCCATAGTAGTCATGTTGTGAAAAACTAACTATATTTCCCTTCATCCTATCCTGCCTCCCGTTTATTATGTTCTCTCTTTTGACCCTGTCCCTTCTCAGAAGTGTTTGCTTCTGATTACCCCCTCCCCCAGTCTGCCCTCCTTTCTATCATCCCTCTGCTCTCTTATCCCCTTCCCCTCTATTTTCCTGTCGGGTAAGATTGATTTCTGTACCCAATTGAGTGTGTATAGTATTCCCTCCTTAAGCCAAATCCTGTGAGAATAAGATTCACTCATTCCCTCTCACCTTCCCCCACTTCCCCTCCACTGTAAAAGCTTTTTCTTGTCTGTTTTATGTGAGATAATTTACCCCATTCTACCTCTCTCTTTCTCCTTCTCCCAGTATAATCCTCTCTCACCCCTTAATTTTATTCTCCAGATAGCACCCCTTCATTTTCAACTCACCCTCTGCTATCTATCTATCTATCTATCTATCTATCTATCTATCTATCTATCTATCTATCTATCTATCTATCTATCTATCCATCCATCTACATATAATTTTTTCCCCCTCCAACTACTCTAATACTGACAAAGGTCTCGTAAGTTACAAATATCATCTTTCCATGCAGGAATGTAAACAGTTCAACTTTAATAAGTCCCTTATGATTTCTCTTTCCTGTTTACCTTTTCATGCTTCTCTTGAATCTTGTATTTGAAAGTCAGATTTTCTATTCAGCTCTGGTCTTTTCATCAGGAATGCTTGAAAGTCCTCTATTTCACTGAATGTCTGTTTTTTCCTCTGAAGGATTAAACTGAGTTTTGCTGGGTAGGTGATGCTTGATTATAATCCTATCTTCTTTGCTCTCCGGAATATCATATTCCAAGCCCTCTGGTCCCTTAATGTAGAAGCTGCTAAATCTGGTGGTATTCTGACTGTGGCTCCACAGTACTTGAATTGTTTCTTTCTGGCTGCTTGCAATATTTTCTCCTTGACCTGGGAACTCTGGAATTTGGCTATAATATTCCTAGGAGTTTTCCTTTGGGAATCTCTTTCAGGAGGTGATTGGTGGATTCTTTCCATTTCTATTTTATTCTCTGGTTCTAGAATATCAGGACAGTTTTCCTTGATAATTTCTTGAAAGATGATGTCTAGGCTCTTTTTTTTGATCATGGCTTTCAGGTAGTCCAATAATTTTTAAATTATCTCTCCTGGCATTGTTTTCTAATTTTTCATTCTTTTGGATTTGTTTTACAGTGTCTTGATTTCTTATTAAGTCACTAGCTTCCAATTGCTCTGTTCTAATAAAGGAAGTATTTTCTTCAGTAATCTTTTGGACTTCCTTTTCCATTTGGCCAATTTTGCTTTTTAGGGCATTCTTCTCCTCATTGGCTTTTTGAACCTCTTTTGCCATTTGGGTTAGACTATTTTTTAAGGTGTTATTTTCTTAAGTATTTTTTTGGGTCTCCTTTAGCATCACTCTCAGTTTTTCCTCTGCTTCTCTTACTTGCTTCTCAAAATCCTTTTTGAGCTCTTCCATGGCCTGGGACCAATTCATATTTTTCTTGGAGACTTTGGATGTAGGAGCTTTGGCTCTGTTGTCTTCTTCTGGTTGTAGGTTTTGATCTTTTTTGCCACCAAAGTAAGATAATATAGTCTGGCTCTTTTTGCGCTGCTTGCTCATGATCCCGGCCAATTACTTGAGTTATAAATGCTTTGTTAAGGTAGGGGTCTGTTTCCAGTGTGGAGAATGTACTGTCCCAAGCTGTAGGGGTTTTGTGCAGCTGTTTTCAGAGATACTTCTAGGCACCTGTAAATTTTCAGTTCTTCCAAGGTGCTATGATCAAGGGCAAGGGGTTTCCTCTCCAAACGCCAAACACAACTTAGAAAGTCAGTAGGAAAAGTCTGTGACCCCAGTGAGAGAGATGCTAGTTCTCAGCCACAGTCCTGGCGCGGCCCCAGAATGGGAACTACTTCTGTGGCGATTTCCAGACCTCTCAACCCACAAATGCCAAAGGCAGCTTAGAAGGTCAGTGGGAAAAGTCTGTGGCTGCGGTGAGAGCCCAGTCCCCAAGCTTGGCCCGAGGGTGGCAGCTGCTTCTGGAGCTTCCGGCTCACAGACTGAGAGGGAATTGGGTGGCTGATCAGAGGGGGATTGCAGGGGTCTCTTTGCCAGTGCCGAGGCAGGAATCTCTTGCTTTGCCCGTGCTTGGATCTGGGTCACAGTTCTGGGTGGTGTTCCTGGGGCTAGTAGGAATGCTGGTGTGGCGAAGCTTGTAGTGTTGGTGGAGAGGAAATCTTCCTCATAGTTGCAAGGCAGTGTGGGGAATGTACTGTCCCATGCTTTGAGGGTTTTGTGCAGCTGTATTCAGAGATCCTCCTAGGGACCTGTGAATTTTCAGTTCTTCCAAGGTGGTATGATAAGGGGTGAGGTGTTTACTCCTTTCCTGGCCTGTGCGCTAGTCTGTGAGTGACCATAAGAACTCTTTTCTGCCTTGGAACTGTGAGGAGGATTCCCTCTCTACCGCCACTACAAGCTCCCCCACACCAGCACTCCTCCTCGCCCCAGGTTCACCACCCAGAACTGTGACCCAGATCCAAGCAAGGCAAAGTAAGAGAATCCTGCCTCAGCTCCAGCAAAGAGATCCCTGCAATCCCCTTCTGATCAGCCACTTGATTCCCCCTCCATCTGTGGGCTGGAAGCTTCAGAAGCAGGTGTTTACTCCTTTCCTGGCTGTGCTCTGGTATATGAGTGACCATAAGAACTCTTTACTGCCTTGGAACTGGGAAGAGGATTTCTTCTCCACCAGCACTGCAAGCTCCACCACGCCAGCATTCCTACTAGCCCCAGGAACACCACCCAGAACTGTGACCCAGATCCAAGCATGGGCAAAGCAAGAGATTCCTGCCTCAGCACTGGCAAAGAGATCCCTGCCATCCCCCTCTGATCATCCACCCGATTCCCCCTTAGTCTATGGGCCACAAGCTTCAGAAGCAACTGCTACCTCGGGGCCGAGCTTGGGGACTAAGTTTTCACTGCAGCCACAGACTTTTCCCACTGACCTTCTAAGTTGTCTTTGGCATTTGTGAGTTGAGAGGTCTGGAAACTGCCACAGCTGCCTGTGATTCAGTCCTGTGAGGCCTGCTCCAGGTTCACTGAGCCCTGTTTTGCCTGCATGCCTACACCAAACCGCACTCTTCTCTCCGCCTGGCGAGATATACCTTTCTGATCAACCATCCAGGTTGTCTTGGGCTGGAAATTTGTTTCACTCTGTCTTTTAGTGAGTTCTGCTGCTTTAGAATTTGTTCAGAGCCATTTTTTACAGATATTTGGAGGGGTTTGGGGGAGAGCTCAAGCAAGTCACTGCTTTTACTCCACCATCTTGACTCTGCCCACAATGGGCTTTTTTAAAGCCTGTTTTTTTAGAGCTGTATTTCACGACCTCAAATGAAAACTGCGCTGGACAAAGAGCAAATTGTTCCAGTTTTTTTTTTGAAAAACAATAATAATAATAATAGTAAGGGTAAGTAAATGCCTAAGATCTCAAGACTATTAGAGACAGAGCCATTTATTAATCTCCTTTTAGGGCCTGGGATAGAAAAACATCTCTGTCCTCAAGGAGCTTACTGTTTAATGGGGAAGACTATACACAAAAGGAAGCTAGATAGAAGGAGGGAAGGAGAAGTGAGGAAGATTCCTGTCTCTTGACTTGTGACTCATGACTCATGACTCATTGTCACTGGAGGGGCTGACAATACTGAGGGGTTATGAGCACCATGGCCCATTGCATTCTGCACTGTTATGGAAAAACACAGGCAGTCACTGAGAACTTTGGAAATATTGCATGAATTTTGTCAGCAGCTTATGTTGAGTTGTTTACCTTGCTTCATAGGCTTTTATTCCATAAGGATTAGGGTAGTAATAGGGGGCATTGTGTCTGAAGGTTAAAAAGAAATAAGGAACTAAGAAATCCCAAAAAGAAGGTTTTCAAAATTAGGTATGAATAGGGCATGCCTACATTTGGGAGTGGGCTATAGATGATGAGCCAGCCAAGTAGACAGAGGTAGCTTAGCCAATATAGCAATTAATTAGTCAATAAGTATTTATTAAGCACTTCTGGGATATAATTACAAAGAATGGAACAATCCCTTCTGAAGAGCTTACATTATGATTGAGGGGGGAGGATCAAATACGTGCATTACTATGAAGTTAATCCAAATATATACAAAGTATATAAACACAGTAATTTGGGAAGGAATCAGGAAAGGATTCATGAAGAAGATGCTGCTTATGCTTAAAACTTAAAGGAAGAGAGGGACTTTGAATTGGAGGTGAGGAGTGAGGACATATTTGACATGTGGTATGGCCAGTGCAAAAGCACAGAGATGGGAGGAAGAGTTTGTTTGTGGGAAACAGGGAGATGTCAGTTTATTTGGATTGTAGCATGTAAGGGGAAAAGTAACGTTGATTGAGACTATAGTGTGGGCCATGATAAGAGTAGAAGTAGGGAGGCTTGAGTTAATCAGGGCTGTTGTCTGCCAAGATTCTGTGGAGTGTAACTTTGAGTTGGCTTGATATTAGATGGATTAATTGAAGACCCAGCCATGGAACCTTTGGGCAGGGAAGTGTTCAAGGACTTTGGTGGGAAACCTCTTGATACTGTAGGAACCTCTTTGCTGACTGCTTTTCATCCCTTTTTTTTTTTTTTAATTGGCAGCTTTGAACTACTTTTACATTCCTGAACTAATTTTACTATCTTGTGGATTTCTTTTTACTTAGGGTTTTTTGGTCATTTTCAATGAAGTGAATTGTTTATCTGAACCCTCAGCTTCTGAGTAATGAATTTCACCAGACAAGTAACTAGGACCCTAACAGCCTGGAAAGAAAGGTTGGGACCAAGGGCTTCGATACATAAGAGTGCTAGACTTGGAGTCAGAGAAACCGTGTTTAGATCCTGTCTCAAGTAACTTACTAGCTGGGGCAGCTAGGTGGCCCAGAGGATAGAGCACCAGCCCTGGAATCAGGAGGGCCTGAGTTCAAATCCTGCCTCAGACATATAATCCTGCCTCAGACATATAATGCTCACTAGCTATGTGACTCTGGACAAGTCAATTAACCCCAGTTGCCTTACAAAAAAAAAAAAAGATACGTGACCCTCAGTAAAACACTTAATCTCAGCCTCAGTTTCCTTAGCTGTAAAATGGGAATGATAGTAATAGCAGCTGTCCCCCAAAGTTGTTGTGAGGACCAAATGAGATAATGTGTAAGCTTCTTTGCCAAAAAAACTTTAAAACACTCTACAAATGTTAGCTGTGATAATAAATAATAATTTTTGTTGTTTTAATCGACTTAAAATTAATCAGCAAGCATTTCCTAAGAGCCTACTACATACCAGACACTTTGCTAGGCATTGGGACACTCTGCTAGGAGCTGGATACATTGAGTACCTTTTAGAAATCATTGCAGGTTTTATGCTTAGTATTTTTTTTTTGACTAAACTCTTTCTACTTTCCCTTAAAGCAGAAAAAATTTAAAAAGCAAGTAATCTCAGTTTTTCTAATGTATTGATCTGTTTTTCTGAATTTTTTTCTCTTCCTCTTTTTTCCTTTTTAAATTATTTATTATAAAAGATGTCTTTCGGGGTAGCTAGGTGGTGCAGTGGATAGAGCAGTGGCCCTGGATTCAGGAGGAACTGAGTTCAAATCCGGCCTCAGACACATAACACTTGCTAGCTGTGTGACCCTGGGCAAGTCACTTAACCCTATTACCTAACCAAAAAAAAAAAAAAGAAAGAAAAAAATGGCTTTCTGGGAGAGAGAGACAAAGGGAAAAATCTACACGATGAAAAAACAAAAGATATGAATAAAATTTATTTTTTAAAAAAGCATTTCATAAGGTAAAACTCTTTCCTTTTACCCTAGCAGGCAAGATGTCCTAGTTGTCTTTTAATTTACTCTGCTTATACCAGTCTAAAAGGCATCATTCCCAAGTTTTCCCCCTACTTTGTGGACTTAAATGTGTAAAAGACCATCAGTCTGTAATTTTTCATTCAGAGTACTTTTGTGTCCTGAGTGATTCCTTAAACAAATGGGTACAAACTCACAATAGCCAAGCAACTTAAAAAAGCCCAAAACTTTATTATTAAAAGTATCGACAATACAGTCAAGGGAGTATTATTATTTAGTTTTTAATCTTTCAATAAAAAAGTTCAGCCAACATTTCAGATTAGCTGCTTCATTTTGGGATCATATCCAGAAGGCCCAAATATGAATATGAATGAAAAAATAAGGGGTTAAGATTATTTTTATTTCCTCCTTCTCATACCCTTATTTCTCATTAACCTATATGAACATTTAGGGGCCATTAGGTGGGGGAGCTCCATGTGTGGAGTAAGGAAGACTCATTTTCCTGAGTTTAAATCTGACCTCAGATACTTACTAGCTATGTGACCCTGGGCAAGTTGCTTAACCCTTTTTGCCTCAGCTTCCTTATCTGTAAAGTGAGTTGGAGAAGAAAATGGCAGACCACTCTGGTATCTTTGCTAAGAAAATCCCAGATAGGGTCACAAAGAGTCAGATATGACTAAAACAATCAAACAGCAATAAAACAACAAAATGAACATTTAACTCCTGTGCTTGAATGTTGCTTAGCACAAAAAACCAGGACAATCCCTAACCTCTAGGAGCTTACACTCCTAAGGGAAGAGCTCACACTTAGGGGATTGGTAGCCAGGGAGGGGCATTTTGTTTGCCCCACTGACACACCGTCTGAGTAGAGTTGATTTGATCTTGGTTTCTCTGAACTTACTTGGGAGGGTAGAAAGGATGGCCAGGCTGTTAGACAGGAAGTTGTAAAGAATGTGTCTAGAGGGGCTCAGGCTTTTTTGAGGTGATTTTCCTGGAGAGGGTCGCTAATCCAGAGAGGGGAGAGCACTGGGCAGAACCTCCTCCAGAGATTTTTCTGGCGTGATTACTTTGGAGGGGAGTACTTTGTGGAGGAAGTGGTCAGAGAGGGAGGAGAGGTGAGATTTGGAGGCTGAGGTAAGATTTTTGATACATAGAGGGATATTGGTATCTATTAAGTATCCCTCATAGATCATTCCCCTCTTTGATATGCTTGATCATTAACAGACACAGTAGATTTGAGTGACAAACTGAAACAAGAATCAGAGTATATGCTTATGTAGGTAGGAGCACTTCATAGATTTTTGTGTAGCCAGTTTCAAGGGTTCATAGATCAAATGAGTTGTCTTTAAGAAAGTGCTTTTTAGGGGAATTTGCCATAAAACTTGTTTTGATACACAGTTTTTTAATTTAAAAAATAATCTTTTGTTGATTTTTTTTGTCTGTATCGCGGTCGTTTCAACCCATCTTACAAATTGAATCTTCCTTTGTGACAAAGAAACAATATTTAATAAAATTTAGATTATCTGAAAATTTGAAATGATATTTTTGTTGTTGATTTTTGTGAGATCATGACTCTCACATAGAATCATAGAATTCTCATCGCAGCTCATGGGCTAAAATAGAAGGTTCTTTAGAGTTAAAACATTCTACCATTAAAGTGACAATTCTAAGTGGATAGTGTACGAATATGGGGGAAGATAACTAAATGGTAATAATAGAAAACCCAGATTTTGAAAAAGAAAAATTACATGTGACATAATTTAGGTGGGGGAAAGTACAGACTAGAAGCGATGAAGTAACTTTTTATCCGTTCTGTGTCATTAATAAGTAAAAAAAAAAAATAACTTAAATGTTTTATCCTGATGACCTTATGTATGAAATAATGAAAGCTGCGTTTACCTCATTGGGTTGTTATAGGGTATTGTAAAATGTTTTGCACAGTGTAGGACTGTATCTTTTCAAAATGGAAGTTACGGAAGTTCTAATAATGTTACTTTCCGATGTTTGAATTCACGGAGGGCTGAGGGAGAGGGATGACACGGCTCCATCCTGAGCCTTTTTTTGCTTCTTAAAGTGCATGGGAAAGTGTCTAAAGCAGCACAAAATGATCTTTTTCAGAATACAGGTGAGCTGAGTGGGTAACACAGGTCAAATCCTAGTAAAACAATAGAAAAAAGTGGCCTTTTTGTATTGGAATGCTACTTCAAATCAGTGAGCCATTGTCTGGAACTTTGGTTTTAAAAGATTTTGTTTGTGTTATTTGAGTGGTGGGATTTAATTTTGTGATGAATGCTGCAGTTGCCTGAAAAAATTGTGATAAATTCCTGTTGTGATCTGTGATATTAAGCATATTTAGACATATTTACTGAGTGAAAAAGCAAGGGGTAGGGAATTTAAATGTTTATACAGGGTGTCCCTAAAGTCTTGCACCAAGATTTTTGGACACCCTGTACAATTTTCTTTTATTGAATTTTGACTAGTGTATTTAAATTTTCCTACCATATTTGTAAACAGTGACAAAAGGTAGCTGGCTCACACATCTTGTGTTGAGAGATTGTATTCCATTACACCAAGGGAGTGCTGAAATTAGTGAGAGTGTATTCGGAAGAGTTGGAAATTCTTCTGTCTTTCAGTAAGTGAACCATGAAGATAGTCTCTAAGCAGATGCTTCCTCTGACTTTTTGCTTTTTGCAGAAGTGTACTGTGATTTTTTTTTTTAATCAGATAGTTAAGCAGGATATAGGGCAAGTACTGCTTTAAGAAAACATTCCACTTGGGACTTGGGATAGACCACCCAAAAATCATTTAGAGAGGCACTTGCTTTCTAGGATATCAAATCAATTAAGTAAATTCTAAGGTCTCTTCTAGTTCTTTGTTCCTATGCATTTACCAGACTGCAAAATCTCATTTTCAAAGTGATGTATAAGTATGGCTTTTTCATCTTAATCAAGATTGTTGTCTAAATTAGATCTATAAAAACTTGCCTGAAAAGCTTTCTCCTTGTTTCTACTTCTGCTAATATATTTAATGGGGAAGTATAGAAGTATTTATTTAATTAAAATTATTTTTATTGATAATTTTTTCTTTGAATATTCTGTTTTTATTGAAATTTATGACAGTTTCATTGCATATAATAGTTTTTTAAAAATGGCTTCTCTTTATCTGAAAAAAGGAATAGTCAAGAAGTGTTTCAAGCGTGGATATTTTTCATAGGTTCCCAAAGTAGGTGATACTGTCCCCTGGGGGTGCTGGAATGACTTAGGAGGGTGGTAGTAGCCTCCTAAGGGGACAGTGGAAGGATAAGGAAAGAAGAGAAGATAAGAAAGTTTTGAAAATCATTTGTACATGTTTCATCTTTTGTGCAACAGAGTGAAAGTCATAGTGATTACATTATTTTCCAAATAAACATGTAAAATGCAAGTTATAGCCGATGAGTGGTCAAGTCTGCCAAGAAGTCTTAACAGGCAAGTGTTGGCAGGTGAGTGTGTAGCTCATTGTTGAGAAGTCCAGCATGCATAGGCAGGAACATGTGCATATAATGACTTGTTTATAGTACAGTACTATACTGTTACATGATGCAGTATTACATCATTAAGATTTCAGTGCAGGAAAAACCCCACAAATTTATAGCAAATTATTAAATTTAAGATGCATAAATTAAAAATATTTTATATTTTTTTGAAATGATGCACATTTTAAGAAAAAACCATTAAAGGGTTAAAGAAAGTAGATTTCCAGTGGGGCGCTGAGTAAATTTTTTTTTTTTTAGAAAGGGAGCGGAAGGCCAAATAAATTTGAGAACCTCTGTTTTAGAATAACAGTGTTGTTTCTGATGGCTTTTACTTCCTCCCCCCTCCTAATTTTGTCTCTTTTCTTTCTTAATATTAACTTATTTAAATTACAGCACAGCCTCAGCTTACTGTCTGCATTCTACCCTTTTATATCTATGCTTTATTTTTATTTCACTTCCACCTTGTGGTTGATAACACATTGACGTAAAGATACTTAGAATGTTGAAAATTGGCCTGGCATGTTTCCATCTTTGGTCGCCTCCAAAGTATATGTGAATTTGACCAATTTTCTAATCAAACAGGTTTTCAGGTATTTTAAGGACATCTGATGCAGCTACTTGGTGATAAGAACCCTAGGGTACTAAGCCTGAGCTCCTCAAAACTTAGTACCCTCACCTAAATGGAGCCTTCCCGTCTCCTTGGAGCCGTGCCCACCCCACTGAGACACACTGTCTCAGAGTCAGCTGTCCATTTTCAGATAGATCCTTTTCTCTTCTACCTAGTGAGCCATATCATGTAACAAAGAATAAGAAAGAAATTTTAAAAATTGCTCATCAAAATAATGCATCTGACATACAGTATTATAGGATCCTATTTCTTCAGTGAAGGAAGGGAGGCTCACGTTTTCATCTCTTCTTCAGTAGCATGCTTGGTCATTATAATTGTACAACATTTGGTTTTTCTTCTTTTTTTTTGTATTTGATGTTTATCTTGTAAAAGCTTTGTATCTTGTTTTCCTGGTTCTGCTTACTTCACTGCATCAGTTCATGTAAATCTTCCTATGCTTCTTTGAATTCTTCATAATCATCATTTCTTAGAGTGCATTGATAATCCATTACATTCATCTGCTACTATTGTTTAGCTATTCCTTATGTGATGGATATTTAACTTTGTTATAGTTCTTTGCTACCACAAAAAGTGCTCAAGTGTGTGTATACACACACACATAAGACAAATATACATGTAAATTATAAGTGTATGTGTATCTCAGTACCTTCTGTGGTACTGAGGTATGCATACATGTATATATACTCCAACAAGCATGTGTATATACATATATGCACATATACAGGTATGTGTATACATAATACATAATTATCTTTCTATCTCTTTATCTGTGGATTTGACTTCCTTGAGTCCTAGCAATAGGCTCTCTGGATATGGATATTTTGATCATATTTTTGGGCTTTAGTGTGCCTTGTTAAATCTAATTGGTGAAAGACTTGGTGACAAAGAAAGGTGTATTGAGACTTCATATTTATGTCTTTTGTTTTCAGATCAGCCAGTATTACTAACCTGTCATTGGATCGATCTGGTTCTCCGATGGTTTCCTCCTACGAGACATCTGTCAGTCCCCAGGCTAATCGAACGTATGTGAAAACAGAGGCCAGTGAGGATGAGCGCAAAATTCTTCTGGTAGCAGCTCAGTTATTCTTCACCTATTAATAACTTTAATTATTATCTTTTGTACTTTATTCTTTCAAGTGCAAAAGAACATAGGTTATTGGAAATGAAAAACAAAGAAAAGTAATCATTAGTTTATGCTCTTCCTTGGCTTAGTGAGGAAGTTTGTATACTTCAGTATTCATTTGTTTGCCCAATTCTCTTCTTGGTTCTTTTCTTCTAAAAGTATATGGCCTCATTTAACTGACCACAGTATAGGTTCATAGGTTGTGTAGAAATTATCTTGAATTTTAGTTACTGGAGTAAACTTACATAACAGTTTAGTACATGGAGATAATGCTTTAAGTAGTAAGGCATTTAATAATTTTATGTTAGAAAATTCTATGTATTGATTACCATAAGATTTATTTTTTATTTTGAAAAATTTTTTCAGTTTAGTTCTTTTTTGACTCAGGTTACAGGCCCCTGCTGTTGTCACTTCATTCTTGTGAGTTTATGGGGCTAAATTTTTTTACCCTGTGGATAAGGGTAAAAGCTTCTTGTCTCACCCGAATTTGTCCCCCCCCAAATCAGCCATTCAGTACTTGTAGCCTTTTCAATTGATATACGACCTGCCAGAACTTGTTTTCCACTGTTACAGCTTTGGAGCATCCAGAGTCACTTTAGTGGATGAATGTTATAGAAATTAACAAACATATTTTGAGTGCTTGTTACATGTAAGATTGAGTTTGGGGTGGAGACTGGAAAGTTGATGCAAAAAAACCCATGAAATGGTCGTGATCTTCATGGATTCTAGCTAGGGAGATGAAACTTGCATTGTTAGCTATTGTTCATGTGTATAAGACATTAGATGATAAGTCCCAAATACATGATTTAGAATCAGTGCTAGAAGAATTCAGAGAGCGTAGATCACTGGGAGTGGGGTTAGTTAGGGTAGGGAAGGCCTTACTGAGGATCTAGAACTTACATTGGGCCTATGAGAAGCAGAGAGATTTGGATGGGGAGGGGTTTTCTGAAAGGGTGGGATGGGGCATATTACAGCACAAGAAAAGACTGAGACAAAAAATACGCTTGGCATATTGGAGGAAGTATGGGCCTTGTGATGTTCTCCATCTCTTGTTTGAGGACTAGATGATACTAGCTACAATCAGACAGACTTCTCACTAGGTTGGTCACACAGGGTGTGAATTTTTTGCCTTCAACAACCTGAATATATCATCTACTAAATCATAGAAAGGTTGTGGTCCACAACCCGGAAGGAGTGCCCAACACAATCCTAGATTCTTCAGTTATTGAAGAAAGAAGGATTGAGGGTCAGTGAACAACCCTACTGGGGTTGAGGGTTTGATGGAGGGGCAGAGCAGTTTGAGGGCTGGAGGAAAGATGCTTTCTGTTTTAGATATGCTGAGTTTTGGGTGGCAGCAGATGTTCAAAGTGGAAATGTCCAGCTGTGGAAGACAGGTCAGATCTGAATATGTAGGTTTTGAACTCACTCATCCAGAGATGATGGAAGCCCTTCTAATAGATAAAATCTCCTGGTAGAATGTATGTAGAGGATGAGGAACAAACTTTTAGTTAATGCTTGTAGTTTCTGGTTGGGGAAAGAGATACAAGCCAAGGAGAAAAATAGGCTGTTGGAATATTAAAAGATTTAGGATAATGTGTGATAGAATCCAGGGGAAGAGAGAGTTTCAAGGAATGACTTACTAACAAGCAGTATGAAATACTTCTGAAAAATCAAGGGGAATGACTATTGAGAAAAGGGTATTGATTTGATGAATTGCTTTAATTGTCAGTAACTGTAAAAAATTTACATCATAGGTGTGGTATATAAAAGGTACTCAGTAAAAACTGGTTACTTCATTGGTCTAAGAAGGAAAGTACTTTACTTGTCTCTCTTTTTGGTATTAAATCCTTAGTTTTTGCTGTGCATTCCAACTTGAAATTTGCTTTTATGGGCCTAGAAAATGGTTTGAAGATTTGTATCATCCCCTTTTCATAAGTAAATTGGTTGGCAGTTAATGAACTGGTACTTAGCATTACACTAAGCAGTTGCAAATGTTTTTTTCAGGACTCTGTTCAGTTAAAAGACTTGTGGAAGAAAATCTGCCATCATAGTACTGGAATGGAGTTCCAGGATCACCGCTATTGGCTGAGGACTCACCCCAACTGCATTGTAGGAAAGGAATTGGTCAATTGGTTAATCCGAAATGGACATGTAACCACAAGGTATTCAGACCTTTGCAAGTATTTTTATTTGTTTATTTCACATATGTTTTTGGTTGGTACTGTCTAAGTAGAGTGAAATGTATATTTGGAGACAGGAGCACAATAAAACACAGTTTAAGTGACTGATATTTGGCCTACGTGTTTTAGGTACTGCCACAAGAGGATTGACAAGTATGACATGGATTAGGGTATTCTGAAGTTTGTATTGATATTGGAGAAGGAAAAGTAATAGTTGGTGCTTTAAGAGATTGTTGGGAAATTTTAAAGGCAGAAGTTTTTGAGAAGCCATGCCACTCTGATGCCTTCACAGTGAATCCTTTCTTGATCTTAAAATAGCTTTGTTTCCCCAGAAGTAGTTACCATTCCAGGTTACTACTGGGTGATTACAAAGATGATGTTAGGTTTCTGAGAGAACTTGAGCTCATAAAACTTTTACATTGAGAGATTCTTCTTGGTTGTTTTGAGAGTATTTTCTTTAGTAAGAATGTTACTTTAGCATACATTTTTTTTAAACATGAAGTCTTCAAGATTTTATATGTAAACCTAAAACAGTTGTAATTTTTGATATGTGATGTATGACAGACTAGCTAAAGAAATTATGCAAATAACCCCAAACCTTATTTTAAGCCACTTTTTCTGGCTTCTCTTCCTTCTTAACCTTTCATCAGATATGCAGACAAGGAACAAAGTTGACTGAAACAGTAGGAACCTAGTTTATGGGTAGGTACAGTTGTATACTGCCCCATGCATTACACTACATACAGTTAGACTTCTGGTAAATGTTTTTTAATAGTGAGTTGTGTTTCCTCTTCCTTCTCTTTCAATCAGTGATAAAAGTTATGATAAACAGTGAAATGTTTAACTGATAGGTAGCTAGAAATAAGAAGGACAGTCAAATGCATTTATGATCCACAGACCACATAATGAGTCCCTAAGAAATTGAGAGCTGAATGGTTAGCTCAAATAGGTCTGTTACTCTTTGACTTACTGTCCTTCATGTGTAACTTAACATTTCTTCAGCAATACTTTTGCAGATGACATACAATCTATATTATCTTCCCTCTCCTTTTTCCTCCCTCCCTCCCCCACCTCTTTCCTTCCCTCCTTCAGGAAACAAGTCAAAACTGACCTTGGAAGCCTTCCCACACAAACCTAAACTTACGACAGTATTAATTCTATACCACTATTCTTTTAATATATAATTTATTGCTATTATCTTTAACTTATCTTTATTTTGCTTTTAAATTACAATCTTGTTTCTCACATATTTTACAGGCAAGTTTATATATGTGTTTAATACTGTCTTTCCAGTGAGATTCAGTAGAGAGCATGACAGCTTTTATTTTACTCTAAAGTGTCTGATATGAGACAGGGAACATAGTTATTACTCGTTATCAAAAATTATTCCGGTTAGGCCCATACTAATACAAGAAGATAAGTTAGTCTTAATTCAGCTCCAGAGAGCTATCTCCTGTTATCTGTCACTTAGCCAGATATTATACTTAATTTCCAAGTCTGCTTTAGCTTTTAAAAAATGTTTGTATATCCTTATCTTGTGTCTCATGGTAATTTTAGCTTTATTTTTTAAAAGCATTTATTTTTACCTATGTTTAATCAGAGCTCAAGCCATAGCAATTGGACAAGCAATGGTTGATGGACGTTGGCTAGAGTGTGTCAGTCACCATGATCAGATCTTCAGGGATGAATATGCCTTATATAGACCACTACAGGTAAATGAATAATCCTGGTGGAATGCTACCATGTTTAAAATTTGAGATGTTTTCTTTTTACATTTTAACACGACTGCAAGATAAGTTAACACACCAAAATACTTGCTATAAAGAATATTGTTTTCCATATAAATAGGAAAAATTTGTCGGATTACAAAGATAAGCTTTTCTTACTATTTTCATTTAATTTCATTTCAACTTTGGTTGGAAGAAAATGAAACATTAATTCATGAGAGAAAACTGATTTTTTCAGCTATGTTGTTGACATAGGTTGTTAACTCCTCAAATGTAGTAATAAGCATTGAAACAGTAGTAAAATGTTCATGAATGTTCCAACTACAGCAGTGGGATTTTATTTTTCATTAAGAAAAATGAAGAGTCCTTGTGTATGTCCATGGAATTCTGTATTTATTATTAGAGATATGTAAAAATAAGATACATATACAGCAACAATTTAACTAATTGGAATGAAGCAGGGGACATCTGATTTTGGGAAGAGAAAGGAAAATAACAAATGGCTTTGAATGAAATATTACACCTTAAAGTTTACAGATTCAGAGCAATCTTCTGAACTACCTTCTATATAATCCCAATTGGTATTAAATATGGGAGGACATGTGATGCCTATTCTTTGTGTGACCTTGGGTGACTTTCACAGAACTTTGCTGGACCTCAGTGTTATCATGTATAAAATGAAGGGGTAGAATAGATCATCTCTGAAAGGCCCCTTTGAGCCCTAGCCCTATGACCCTATGACCTGTAAGGACTGAATTAACATTGAACTATTATGTTCATCTTCCACTAATTCATTAATTTCATCAATAACTTCCTTCATTCAAAATCTCATCATGGAATAAAGGTGGCACTAGGTTCCTGATACCAGCAGAGCACAAGTTTTAGCAGTTCCTAACAAGCTGGAATGGCTTATGCTTAGTGATGGGCTATATGTCTTTTGTCAGAGAATC
Organism: Vombatus ursinus; assembly: GCF_900497805.2. Classification (NCBI taxonomy): domain Eukaryota; kingdom Metazoa; phylum Chordata; class Mammalia; order Diprotodontia; family Vombatidae; genus Vombatus; species Vombatus ursinus. The sequence goes on along the minus strand of NW_020954580.1, from coordinate 16,986,503 downwards.
ATTCTGATTAATTTCAGGGGAGCTTATCACTAGGTTGACTGCAGGAAGCTGAACTTTTTGGCTCTGGCACCTCTTGAAAACTACCTTCTAAGTTGTAAAGGGGTTATGATTGGCATCATAGATTGCCCGTGCTAACAAAGTCAGAGGCCTTTAAAATATGGAAACATGTTTATCATATTGTGTACGCAGGAAATAGACTAATACATTTTACAAAGATTTTCACCAGGTGTTGAAACGAAACTCTGTTCTGAATGTTTACCAGAAAAATTGAGTTGGCCACAAAACCCTCTTTTTAAAATATTTTAGGTGATAGAGATTTTAGTGTAATTTATGTCAGACAAGGAATGAAAGGTTTTCTCAGTATTATAGATTTGTCATTCTGAAAGACCAAGGAAATGGAATTTGTTCAATCTTGATCTAAAATTTTGTTGTAACCTCATGACATAAACTAGAATACAGCAGAAATACTGTAAGACATCTTTGCAGTTGTTGACATTGAGGGTGAATTGTTTGGATTTTGATTCTTTCAGAGCACAGACTTTTCCGAGACACCTTCTCCAGATAGTGACTCAGTAAACTCTGTCGAGGGACACTCTGAGCCATCCTGGTTTAAAGATATCAAGTTTGATGACAGTGACACGGAACAGATTGCTGAAGAAGGGGAAGAGAACTTAGCCAGTGAGTTTTTGCTTTTGAGGAAGCATCTTCTGTGGCTGGTTTGTTTAACTGGAATAATTCTAGGCTTTATGGATCAAATGAAATAGAAACATCTGGTGTAGCCCTTGCTGTTGATACAGTATTTTCTTGAATTATTGTCCTTACAGGTTACCAGGGGATATTCTGTTTTCCTTAGTCTCTAGTTTCCAGCAACTTAAAGATAACTTTGTGCTAATAATAACTTAGTAGTATCAGCTTGCTCATCTCCTTACTTCGATGCCAGGCTTGACTTTTTTCCTGCAGAACTTCCAATGTTCCTTTGTTTTTTAAACTGATTTTGTAATTAGCTTATTCAAAATTTTTGGTGAAATACTGTTTCTAAGTTTGCTCAAAAATACATGAAAATACTGTATCCATTTTGGTATTGCACATTGGGCTTGTGTATTAAAAACAGTTTGTCTCCTTTCCCCAATACCCTGATGATACCGATTTTTTTACTCCCCTCTCCTCCCTATATTTCTTTCCCCTTCCCCAACACTAAAAGATTCTGCCAGTCCTAGCAAGCGTACATCAGTCAGCAGCTTCCAGTCCACAATGGACAGTGACTCAGCCGCTTCTATCAGCCTGAACGTGGAGCTGGACAACGTGAACTTCCATATCAAGAAGCCCTCCAAGTACCCACATGTGCCCCCTCACCCTGCTGACCAAAAAGGTAGGAGGTAGTCACCATCTGAAATCAGAACACAAGATGGAGACTTTGGCCATGAGATTTCATTTCAGTATTTCCTCCTGTGCCCTCCTCCCCTTATGGCTGAGGGTATTTGGTGTGGGTCTTTTTCCACCTCCTCTTTTCTTTTCCTTTTTTTAAGTTAATTCCTCCTGCTTTTCCCCCCTCCCCCTGGCCCCCTGCCTCCCCTTTCCCATGTCCAGTTTTAAGCCTATGGCTTTTCAAAGGAGATTTGTCCTGTAGTTCTTACTTCAGCATAATGTGCAACTTCCAAGGTGGTATTTCTTTGCATTTCTAATGTGGATGTTCTGCTCTATTCTTTCTTTCTTTCTCCATTAAAAATATCTAGAGTTTTTTCAGACTTACTATCTTATGCAAATAACTCACAACATAGTACCTGACAAGTCCAATGAAATTCTTCTAATTAGTTTTCTTAAAAAACAACAAACCTTCTATTATAATTTAAGATGTTTGTTATTTCTATGGTTTTAAAAAATTAGGTTTTTATTGATGTCTTTTGTTTAATATTATCGCTGTTTCCTTCTGTATCCCTATACCTTATCAGAGAGCCCTCTCTTAAGATAAAGAATAAAAAGTGGAAAAAAAGAAAAAAAGGTCAGCAAAACAAAATAGCCCTTCAAGAAAGTCTGCAGTGTTCCGCACCCATAGACTACCATCCCTTTAAAGTAGTAGGTGGAGGTGTTTTGTTATGTATTTTCTTTGGGTCCACACTTAGTCATTATAGTTTCACAACATTCTTTTGATTATTTTGTTCTTTTTTTCTATTTACATTTTTATAGTCATTGTGTATATTGCTTTTCTGGTTTTGCTTTTACTTCACTTTGCCTCAGTTCACATAAATCTTTTCATTCTTCTCTGTATTGCCATTTATTTTTAAGAAAATTTCTGCCCAAATTAAGAAAATGAAAAATTCGTTCTTTAATACCATTAATTTTTTTTAGAAAATGTTTTCTTTTACCAGTTCAAGTATGGGAGTGACCATATTTTAAATAAAGATATTTAGTAAAAGGATGAAATACTAATATAAAGCTAATCGGCTAATAAATAGCACTTAGCATACTGCTTAATATTTTCTTAAGGATGATGAGGTTTAAACTTATTAGGTATAATTAAATACTAATTTAAAGTATAATGGGATAGTACCATTCTGTTGAAAATAATAAAATAATTGGGCTTTTATAAGTCAGAACATTAAATATCAGTTGAAGATAATGCCCCGATAATATTTTTCATCTTCATTTTTAACCCTACTAGAGTAAATTTCAGTACTCCCTTTTTGTTTATAAATTAGTCTTCTATCTTATTGTCATTCCCTAACTATAATTCAACATATTGGTTATACATCTACACAAAAAACCTGAAGAAAACAAAAATTTTTAAACAAATAACTTGGGGGTATCACCAAACTGAGATAACTGAAATAAAGGAATGAAAGTGTATGCATTGTTTATGAGAAAAATATGTTATAGGAGGAGGTAAGTAGCACTGTATGTCTGGATGATTGATATATATATATATATGTACACACACATATACATATACACACATACACATATACATACACATATACATATATACATACACATATACATATATATGTGTATATATGTATGTATGTATGTATTAAACTGCAGTGGAAAGAGTTTACAGCTAGGTAGCACAGTGAAAAAAGAGCCAGGCCTGCAATCAGTAAAACTCATCTTCCTGAGTTCCAATTTGGCCTCAAACACTTAACTATCTGTGTGACCCTGGGCAAGTCACTTACCCCTGTTTGCCTCAGTTTCATAATGAGCTGGAGAAGGAAATGGCAAACCACTCCAATATCTTTGCCAAGAAAAACCTCAAATGGGGTCAAGAAGAATTGGACATGACAGAAATGACTGAAGAGCAGCTGCATAAAAAAATGAAAGTGATATCATTTGGTATAGGGGCTTGTGTCACAGACTCCCTGACATGCCTGAAGATGTACATGTTACTTTCTTAATATTTGTTGTGATATTTCCACAGGGCCAGGATATTGTACTGATATATGGGCTTTTTAAACGACTACTTCAGTCTCCCTGATAACATTCTAAAATAAGAAAGTAAAGACACTTAAATAATGCCTCCCTGCAGTCAGGTTCAGATGTTCTATTTTTAGAAAAATGAGACTCCAAAAGAACTCAGGTCTTCCTGACTTTCAAGCCCAATGCTCTATCTACTATGTCACCTTGGTGTCCCTAAAAAGACATATTAGAAATAGGGAAGCAAGTATAGGTAACAGTGAATGGATACAAAAGTGTAGGACCATGCCAGAGGGCTGTACCCTTGGAGTCAGGAAGGATCTACATTTGCATTTTACCTGAAGCACTTCCTTTCTGTGGTTCCGCACACCAGGCACTTAGTCGCTCTGAACCTCAGTATCCTCCTCTTTAGTAAAAGGGGAATAATAGCACCCCCTCACACTGTTTGTACACCATAAAGAACTTTATGAATGAGAGCTGTTATTAGTAAGAGAAATGTCAGGAGTGCTGAAGCTCCAATTAGAGAGAAGTACCACTTGGGGCTGACAGGAAGATAAGGGATTGAAGTGTAAAAGCAGAACTGCTCAATAGTTTGCTTTTTTTCTCCTCTAAGAGGATTGGCCATAACTGGGCAGTCATATGGAAGAGGGATTAGACGTATTCTAGTTGGACCAGAGTTCAGAACAAGGAACAGTGGATGAAAGTGAAAAGGAGACTAACTAACCTGATGTAAGAAAAACTTGGACAAAAAGTAGAATGGGCTGCCTTGGGAGGTAGAGGATAAATAACAACAGCTACTATATAGTAGCTAACATTTATATAATGCTTACTATGTGCCAGGCACTGTGCTAAGTGCTTTACAATTTTTATCTATTTGATCTTCACAAACCTGGGACATAGATGCTGTTATTATCTCCATTTTACAGATGAGGAAACTGAGGCAAGCAGAGATTAAATAATTTGCCCGTGGTTGTAAGCTAGTAAGTATTTGAGACTGGATTTGAACTCAGGTCTTCCTGACTCCAGCTCCTGAAACTTTGTTCACTGTGCTACCTAACTTGATATATCTGTACCTCTGGGCTTTAAGTGAATAATATAAAGTGACTTGGTGGAGATACTGTAGAGGTGACTCCTGTTTTGTTATAGGTTAACCTAGATGACTTTTGAGGACCTTCCTAACTGAAATTCTTTGATTTTGTGATTCTTAACATTTTCTGCTCCTGTCATATCATGTCTGAAATATATCATGGTCAGTTCTAGGTGGCATATTTTAACATGGATTTTTGTTAAGTAGAGCAGAAGTGTCAGTCAAGATTCACAGGCTGGCAGCGTTCCTGAATGTTAGATTAAAATGTAATGGGAAATATTTAATATAAATTAAAATAAAACACAACATAGATGACATTAATAAGTGGTTTTGTAAGTCAGTATTTGGCCCACAGGGATCCTCATGTATGATTTAGTGACCCTTGTTTCTATTTGAGTTTGACATCTCTGAAGTAGAGCATTTCCAGAAGAGGGCAATGGACAAGGGTTTAACACTATGCCTTAAGAATTAAGACTTAACAATATATTTAATCCTGGAATAAGAAAGACTGTTTTGCAGTGAGCTCGGAACCCATGTGTGGAAGTTCATAGATTAAAAAGTTTTGGTTCAGATAGGGAAGAACTTTAATGATTAAAATTTTCAGTAAATTAGCAAGCAAATTTTTACTCTTAAGTGCCTACTATATATGTCAGTCTCAAAGTAAAAAAAAAAAAATAGTTCCTCCCTAAAGGAACTTACATTCTGTGACTAATGCCTTCTATATATAGAGTGGGTGTGTTAGCATATTAGTCATCTCTCACTTTGCCTTCCCTCTTTGCTTTTTCCCCTGTTATTCAGAATATTTGATTTCTGACAATGGAGGACAACAAATCTCTATAAGTGACGCCTTCATTAAAGGTAAATTAATATAGAGGAAGCTATTTGCAAGTATATTGTGATTTTAAGTGCTTCAAGAACCAGTACTAAGTATATGTTTTGACTTGTTTTGGGGTAAGAAGGATTAGTCTGATTTGAATAAGTTTTTTTTTTTTTTAAGCTTTTACTAGAGAAATTTTATTTTGCTTACTCTTGAGGTTTACATGAAGTTTTCCTTTTTCCTTTTTTGTGAATTTAGTATTAAATACTATTTCCCCCCAAGGACTGGCCTGTCCTCTGGAGCCAGTAGACAGATTTGACCCAGTTTGATATTGTCGTGAGAGGAAAGTAGAACAGGAAGAATATTTGCCTGAGTATGACTTCATGGGCCTGTGTGGATGTAGGGATCCATAGCAGCCACCTCCTAACCCCTCCCAACCATGCTGTAACTTTGGTCTTCATGAATGGAGAGAAATGAACATGATAACATACTTTCTCTCTAATGCCAGACGCTGGGGGCATGAGTCTTACACAAGAAATCAAAGAATTTCCTTCTCAGTTTTTTCTTAGCCTTGAGGATTTCAGCCAAGAGAGGGATAGGACATACTAGCACCAAGAATGCTAGTTCCATAGCTCAGATCTTAGAGATGTAGTATATTTATGATATTAGATGGGTGGATTTTGTATGTGTTTTGTATGTCTTTGGAAGGGTGTTTTTTTTTTTTTTTTGTGGTATGTAGTTTGGAAACTTTTCTACCGCCTCTAACTTGTCTCTTTCCCTATATGCTAAAAACAATACTGTTTCATTACATTTTTAATATTGTTTGGTAATTCTCTGTCTTTTATAACAGGACTTTGTCTTAAGGGAGAGATTAAGAGTATACTTTTTAAAAAGAAAAAAAAATTGGCTTATTAATAGCTATTTATCCTACTTGAATTCTCGTTTTTTTCCTTTGCCTTGTGTTGAACCTTCCACACATATTAAAGGTTATTGAAAAAGAACTTTCTAGAAGCACTAATTTCTGAAGAGACATTTTAGATTTGTTATTTGACTTTAAACATTTCATGCTAGAGTTTTTCATTCTTTAAAGTTCAACACCCACACCATTGCCACGTGTAGTTTGGTCAGCATTTAGATTTCTGTTTTCTTCCAAACTTCATAATTTACCAGAAGGGGGGATTCCTCTTTTTCAGCTTTCTCAGATAAATAAGAGTACTGTTAAAGTCACATGGGCCATGATCCACAATTTTATCTGCTTTTCAGAAATAACATTTCAAGAATGTGGCTTGAGCTACTGTGTGGAGACACTTATCAAAAGCTTGTTTCTGATTTTGTTGTTTCTATATTTTATTATTATTACCTAATATCCAGGTTTATACATTAGAAAATTTCTAAAAATGTGAATTTATGAACAGGGTTGTGATTATGAAGTAATAATTTTATTATTTTATCTTCTTTAGAGTCCTTATTCAACCGACGGGTAGAGGAGAAATCCAAGGAGCTGCCTTTTACACCTTTAGGTTGGCATCATAGCAACCTGGAGCTCCTAAGGGAGGAAAATGGGGAGAAACAAGCCATGGAGAGATTACTGTAAGTCAGTAAGCTATTTTTATATTCATTTCCTTTAATGAGTTGTTATGCAGAATCTCTATTATTAAATGAAGACTATTAGGTGAAATTTGCAGATAAAATTCCTTAAACAGAATAGCACAAAATTGCATAACTACAGTTAGCTATTTATTCCCTATAGAGAAATATTCCACTAACTAGTTGAAAGAAGTCTTCTCTTTGAAGTTTGCTTTATACTTCCATTTATGGACAAGAGACATAAAGAGGAACGATATACTTACAAAGAATAAACTGACTTAGAGCAACTCATATAATACATTTACTGTGTTCTTTCTACATTGTTTATTGCATCTTAAATATTAATTCTTATAGAAGAATGAACTAGAAATTATCACTAATCCTTTCCCACATTTTCTCCCCCATGAATTTCATATTTTTACAGTTCAGCTAATCATAACCACATGATGGCACTACTTCAACAGCTACTCCACAATGACTCATTATCACCATCCTGGAGAGATATCATTGTGCCAGTGGTCTGCCAGGTGGTTCAGACTGTCCGACCTGATGTCAAAAATAGAGATGATGACATGGATATCCGTCAGTTTGTCCATATCAAAAAGGTGAGCTTTATTGACTAATAAATTTTTTCAGAATTGGGAGGATGCTGTAAGTATTGAGGTTATAAGGACAGTATCAAAAGAATGACAGAAAGAGGGGGGAATGGGACTTTATATTGCTTTTGTTCTGGCCCCTAGGGATATTATGATGCCCAGGGATCAGAAATGAAAGAGGAACTGAAAGGAAGGGGTGAGAGATGCATTGGGGGACCTTCAGAAATCATACTTATATCTCTTCTAAAATATCCTTTCATTACAGTAATAGAAAGCTGTGCCATGATTGCTCTTTGTATAGATAATGTTGAATGTAGTTTTGTTCCAGAGTATTTTGCCTAAATCTTAAAAAAAAAAAAAAGTATTTAATTTAAAAAATATTAAAGTTTGCTTTGCTTGATTGGGTCCTGAGTCTCAAAGTGTCTTCAATTCTTTAGTTACTAGAAATAGTAATATAAAAGACAGTCCTTCTAATAATTCGTTAATCATTTAGTATAAAAGAATTGCATTATGAGAGGTATTTTTCTTCTTTTTATATAGTAAAATTTAAAGTATAAAAAAAGTGATCTCTGTAACATCATCTGTTACATCTGACTGAAATAGAAAATATTTTGCCTTTTTAAAAAATGACAGTTCTTTCTGTTAGATTCCAGGTGGAAAGAAGTTTGATTCTATGGTTGTCAGTGGCTTTGTGTGTACCAAGAATATTGCACATAAAAAGGTATTGTAACTCTAGCAGAAAATATAGGAAATAATTTTACTGATTTTTTTTTAATCAGCGATAATGTTGACCAGATTGTTGTTTTTTTTTCCAGGCATTTGCCAGCTGGTATTTCCTTAATAAAGGAAAAAATTATATCTCTGTGTAATAGCTAGTGATGAACAAAATCCAATGCTAGTAGGAAGAATAATTAGCAAATTCAGAAACTCTGGCCATGTTCACTCCTGTCTTTGTTAATAAGTCTTACTGTTTCTTTAAGGAAAGTTATACTTTATTAAAATCATAATTGACTGTTGAATTGAGTTTTGTGTATTTGACTCGTCATTATTTTTTGTTTTTTTTTTTTGTGTCCAAATTTCCCAAGTTGTGTATTTAAGGACAGAAATGTAAACTCAATTATTCTTTCCATTTGTGGTCTACTTAAGCTAACAAATTCGTATCCCCCACAGAAGGACAAAGCTGGCTAATTGCTAACTCATGAATTTGCTAACTGTTCTTTGTATTTGAACAGTAGTTTTTCATTAATCCATAGTTATGTTATATGAAGCTTTGCTTCAGGGTAGCACTCAAAAGGTTTCTTTGTTTCTTCCTATACATATTAATGTAATAAATGCTTAACATAACACTACAAGTGTTTTCAAAATACTTTAATTTTTTTCTTCTTAACTTTTAGTAAGGTGACATTTAACCAAAATGTTTTTTTTAAGAGTGAAAATTGAAAGGAAATGTGAAAGAATATTTCTTTAAGGCCTAGGAATAGTAAAATATTTTATAGTACAATATACCTTCATTCTTCAGCGGCTTCTTATAGGATAACATTTTCCCCCCCACATTTTCATGGAATGAAACTACTGATTATAATGTAAGAAGAGTTGGATGATGGGAGAAGGATTTCTAAGGTAAAATGAAACTACCATGAGAATATTGAATATAGCTTAGTGTTATGATCTGTATAAGTCAAGAGAATTTAATGATTAGCAAAGATTTATAGTAAGGGAATAATGTTTTGTAGAGGGGACTACACAGAGTAGAAGGGATAAAAATTTTGTTATCCGTTCAAGCTTCTAAATACTTTAAATGATTAATTTTCTGCTTTTTTTCTTCCTAGATGAATTCCTCTATTAAAAATCCCAAAATCCTTTTATTGAAGTGTTCCATTGAGTATCTCTACAGAGAAGAAACCAAATTTACTTGCATTGACCCAATTGTTCTTCAGGTTAGTGTTTGTTATAGAATTATGTGTAGGATTGCAGTTATTTTATTTTTGGTTTTGTTTTTGTTGTTGAGTTGTTTCCGTCATGTCCAACTCTTTGTGATCCCATTTGGGGTTTTCTTGGCAACGACATGGTTGGCCATTTCCTTCTTTAGCTCATTTTAACATATGAGGAGAGTGAGTCAAACAGGATTAAGTGATTTGTCCAGGGTCACATAGCTAGTAAGTGTCTGATGCCACATTTGAACTTAGGAAGATAAGTCTTCCTGACTCGAGGCCTGGTGTTCTATCCATTGCACCACCAAGCTGCCCTATCATTTTATTATGTTAGGTATTTACTAATTCTGTTATTTTAGTCATTTTAGTTGTAATAACTGTCAAGTGAGGCAAAGACAATAGTTTGTTATCAAGTTTTATTTAATATAGTTTATCATAAATTACTTTTGTAGTAAGTTTTCCTAAGCTGTTCTAAAATAAACATGGCCAAGCACCATGTATCTGAAGAAGTGGAATTCCAGATTCCTGAGTTCTTTTCTCTAGCAGTTTTTTTTTTAATTACTGTGTGATTTTGCCCAATTTGTCAGCTTCCCCATTGGTAGAATACAGTTGTTATAATTGCTGCTAGATGATACTTGGGAAGTGTAGCATGTGAAAAAAATTAGCTAGAAGGGAGTACATATATAAATTAAGCACATTTTCCAAAAAATGATTGCACTTGTTTGTTTGTTTTGTTTTTGGTAAGGCAGTTGGGGATAAGTGACTTGCCCGGGTTCACACAGCTAGTAAGTGTCAAGTGTCCGATCTGAGATGGAATTTGAACTCAGATCCTCCTGACTCTAGGGCCCATGCTCTATCCACTGCACCGCCTGGCTGCCCCCAAAATTATTGCACTTGTTGCAAAATGAGTATGTAAGCTCTTTTAGAGAAGTACTTGTTGCCTTCTTTTTATTTGTATCCTCATTGCTTGGTACATAATATGTGCTTAATGAATATGTGTTGATTGATACAGGCCTTGGAAGAGATATATCCTCAAATCCTTTGGAGCTTAGTAGCACATTTATGGTAATAGATTAAAAATAATTGGAGGCAGATATTTAAATTTAGTCTTTCATAAAGTATTAGAGAAGATACTTATGGATGAAACAACCTTACTTTGTTGAGATTAACATTAATGATCACATTTTATTGCTAGTTCTACTAATATTAACAATTATACTTTGCATCATAATTGGCACACTTGTGGTTTATTATATTAATTAGGAAAGAGAATTCTTGAAGAATTATGTACAGCGGATAGTCGATGTCCGACCTACTTTAGTCCTAGTTGAAAAAACTGTGTCTCGAATTGCCCAGGATATGTTGCTGGAACATGGTATTACTTTAGTCATTAATGTAAAGCCGGTGAGTAGTAGTATTTCATAAAAATGTAGACATTATTGCTGTTTGTTTATATGGTGATATAGAATTTCTCAATTATTTTCCTGTTCATTCCTTTGTCCTTTATGTAGATTGGAAGTGGGAATAGTGAAAAAATTTGGAGGACAAACAGGCCACAGCATAGAAGAAATGGTTATTTTTTAAAAAATTATTTTCTTTTCCCCTTCCTTCTTTTTCTTTTTCTTTTTTTTGGTTTCTTTTTTTGACTAGGCAGTGGGGTTAAGTGACTCGCCCAGGGTCACACAGCTAGTGAGTGTTTTGTGTCTGAGGCCGGATTTGAACTCAGGTTCTTCTGAATCCAGGTCTGGTGCTCTATCCACTGCGCCACCTAGCTGCCCCCCTCCGTTTTCTTTTTTCCTCCAGAGGAGAAAGCTCAGACTTAATTAATAGAATGAAGAGTAAATATTTGTGACCTCAAAACACTTACTTTAGTTACTTGAGGTCTTGGTAATGGGCATTAAAGTTAGTCAATAATATTTAACAAATGTTCTCTGCATACAGACAACTAACTATATGAGTTAACATGTTTGGAATTACAGAATAAATAGAAAATAGCATCTTAAGTGATTTAAAATGGGGGAGATAGGCCAATCATCTGGAGAAAATTTCTGTGTAATTTCCTTTGTGTGTAGCACTGTACAAATCAGCTGCCTAATCATCAGATGCTCTTGATGATGATATGATAGAAAGTATTTTAGTGTTTTGTTGAATTAATTAGTGTTTAATTTTAAAGAAAAAAGACCAAAAATATCCTATTTATGTAATTATTCAGCTATCGTGAGCAGTTATTACATAATTATAACGAAGATTGCTCTTTGATACTAACGTGCCACCAATTTAACTTTTTGTTACTTTTCTGTGCCATCTTTAATAAGATTGTAGTATCTTTATCTTCATTTGTGATAAAGTAATTTTTGTTTTCTAGCAAGTTTTAGATCGAATAAGTCGGATGACCCAAGGTGACCTAGTGATGTCAATGGATCAGTTGCTCACAAAGCCACACTTAGGAACTTGTCACAAATTTTACATGCAGATATTTCAGCTCCCTAATGGTGAGTAACATGTTAGCATATTTCACTCAGGATTTAGAAGATAAGGGAAACAAGTAAAATAATCATCGCAATAAGGTTAAAGTGGTAAAAACTATTGATTTACATAAAATTAATAAACATAGGCTACTGTATTTATAGTCATTTTAAAAGCTTTTTCTCATTTAGGGATATTTGTTTTTTAGTTGGTGCTGTCCTTCTGAATAGTATAGTATATTTGTTCTATGGGCCACCTAACCTTTTCCAACTTTTTTGTGACTCACAGATCAAACAAAAACGCTAATGTTCTTCGAGGGCTGTCCGCAGCACCTGGGCTGTACCATCGAATTGAGAGGAGGCTCTGACTATGAGCTAGCTCGAGTGAAGGAAATCCTTGTATTCATGATCTGTGTGGCTTACCATTCTCAACTGGAAATTTCTTTCCTCATGGATGAATTTGCCATGCCGCCAACATTAACAAAAAATAGTTCATTTCATTCTCTAATTGAAGAGCCAGGAAATGATGGTGGTCAGCAGGATCAGTTCAGCGGGAGCCCCCTTCCTAGGGATGCTGACTTTCTTCCTGACAAATTGCCTATAATATCTGAGTCTTTATCTTCTGATGATAGTAACCAGTTGGAATCAAGGACCCTGTTTGAGAAAACTTACCAGGAAAGTGAAAATGTTCCACAGGATAGTGCCTCTTTGAAACATCAGGAGCATTTCCCATCATCTGGACCATCAGTGATACCCACTTTCTTTCCATCGGTACCAGAGTCATTATTGCCTATTCACATTGAAGAGCAAGATGATGCTTTTGATAATGAATCAGAGGCCTTGCCACAAAGACATAAGATACAGAAACCCAAAAGTCAGATGAAAGTCTTCAGAGACCCTCTCCAGGATGACACAGGATTTTATGTTGCAGAAGAAGTGACATCTTCTGAAGATAGGCTCAAGACTCATTCTTTAGCCTTCAAACAAGAACTGAAAAATGTTATCCTTTGTATCTCTCCAGTAATCACATTCCGGGAACCCTTCCTCCTAACTGAAAAAGGCATGAAGTGTTCTACACGGGACTATTTCCCAGAGCAAGTTTATTTGTCTCCTCTACTCAATAAAGAGTTAAAGGAGGTAGAGAGCAGAAAGAAGAAACAACTTTTAAGAGATCTTTCTGGACTTCAGGGCATGAATGGAAGTGTTCAGCCAAAGCCTCTCCAAGTATTACCATCCCATGAACTAGTGAGCGCCAGAATTACAGAACATTTGGGTGAAAGTCAAAGCTTGGGTAGAATGCTGGCAGATTACCGGGCCAGAGGAGGACGGATACAGCAGAAAAATGCAGACCCTTTTGTTCAGTCAAAGGATATATCAGATAATTCTGGTGGACGAACTGGAAGTAAAACTGAGGGAGATGAAGATAGAATCCCGAGTCAGAGTGATGCAGTGTGGTCCTCAAAGGTAAGTGAGAACTCTGTGGGGAACCAACATTTTAGGTTTGTTTGTTTTTTTTTTTTAAAGAAATATATCAGAGGGCATAAATTCATGAAATGCTTTCCTTCCTAATTTTATTCTTATTTGACTTAAGCGTGCCAACTCCAATGCTGCTTATTTAAGTGATACAAACAAGATAAGTAGTAAAATGGCAATAATGATTTTACAAGCCACATGAGAAAATTTATAAGGTGTTTTGATGTAAAATTGGGTAGTTTATAATAAATTTAAGGATAGTTAGGAGAGAGCAAGGCCTGGAGTCAAGAAGACCTGAGTTCAAATGTGGCTTCAAACACTTACTAGTTATATGATGCCAGACAAGTCATTTTAATCTCTGTTTGCCTCAGTTTCCTCATCTGTAAAATGGAGATAATAATAGCACTTACCTCTCAGGGTTGTTTTGAGGATCAAATGAGATTACACTTGTAAAGTGCTTAGCACAGTGCCTCAGTAATAATAATAATTATAGCTAGCATTTATATAGTGCTTTAAGATTTTCAAGGTGTTTTACATATATTATCTCATTTGATTCTTACGAAAGCCCAGGGAAGTAGGTGCTAATATTGATGCCCATTTTACAGATGAGAAAACTTGAGACCAGACAGGTTAAGTGACTGTCACATAGCCAAATAAGTCTGTGAGGCAGAATTTGAATTTATGTGTTCCTGACTCCTGGTCCAGCACTGTATTGTATGGCGCCATCCCAATTCATTTTTGAAGCCCCATCTTACATTCAGTAGATGGTTGTTGAATTGAACCGAATCAAATCTTTCTTCCAGAACCAAGATTGTTCGTTACACTTAGTATGAATTTTATGGTCCTTTAGGATTGTTTTCATTTATATGATATATATGTTATTCTCCAGGTTCAAGCAAGGACACATAGCCGATAATATGGGAAAGTAAGCAAACACAGGTCTGTATGTACAAGGGAATATATAATTAATGGGTAAATTGCATGGTAAAGACCAGACCTGCACAACTTGGCAGTAGGTAGGGTCACAATTAAAATAGGCTAAACTTTTTAGGTCTGCAGATAGGGGTCAAACTAGAGACAGACTGACTGTGGTCACGTGATAAACAGGAGAGTGTGCAGTGACAACCCTACATTTTTCGAGGGCTGCCCAAAATCCTTTGATGGGCCACAAGTGGCCCGTGGTCCTTATGTTGTGCGGATGAGGTAAAGACTATTAATACCATAAAAGTTCAGAGGAGGTAGAGAGCTGTTGAAAGCTAGAGCTCGTAGGGGAGGTTTCATGGAGGAATTAAGACTAGAGTGGAGCCTTGAAGGGTCATATTTGTTTAGTAGGAGGGAGAAGATAGGGCATTATAGATGAAGGTAGGAACGAGGAGAAAAGATGTAGAGGCAGGAATGAATATGGTATGTTTGTGGACCAATGGGGAAATTAATTTTACTAGATTAGAGAGAGGATATCATAGTAGAGGAAAATTGTTTGAGAATATAAGCTTCTCTAGCTTAGAGGTTCTATCATTCTTTGTTTATCACTAGTAACCAGCACAGAGCCTGGTACGTAGTGAGTGCTTAAGAAATGCTTGTTGATTGATAGGTATGGCAGGGCCAAGTTATAGGGGGCCTGGATGGAACATCAGGCAATTTAGGTTTGCTATAGTAGGAAATAAGAACCCTTTGAAGCATTTTGATCAGGTAAATGATGAAATAAATGCTATTTAAATATAATCTTACTTTAAGTATTAAGAAAGCCTTTCTCTTTTTTTTTGTTTTGTTTTTAAAGAAACTTATATTTTTGTCACCTGCTTCCCATTGTATCCCCTTTATTGTCTCTCAGAGAGATTTATTCATAATAAGAATTTTTAAAAAGAGAAAGAAAAAAACATTCAGCAAAACTAACCAATGTATCAGACCCATCTGACATTATATATACTTCCACACCAATGATTCCCCTGCCTCTGCAAAGAAAAAAGGGGTAGAAAGGGACAAACAGTCTTTTCATATCTCTTTGGGACTTATTTTTGGTCAACATAATTTTGAAACATTGAGTTTTCATTGTTTTTCTTTTATATTTTTGTAGTCATTTTATAGATTTTTTTTCCTGGTTCTGCTTATTGCACTTTTCATTAGTTAAAATGTCTTGCCATGCTTCTCTGTATTCATTGTGTTCAGTTTCTTTTATTTATTGATTTATTTTTGGTTTTTTAAAATCTCAACTTAAATAGCACCCAGATGAGCAATTTAATAAAATGCAGAACATAAAGAGGTTGTACATCTGAAACTGAAACTCCATTTCCTACATCTTAACTTAAAAAAAGTACATAACAAATTACACGTTTTATGTTCTTTAAACTTTAAAAAAATTTTGTATTTTATTTTTTCAGTTAATAAGCATTTATTTTCTCTCCTAACCCTTTCCTCCTTAAAAAAGAAAAGAAAAGAAAAAAGCTTTGTAACAGATACGCATAGTCAAGCAATATATACTCCTACAGTGACCATGCCCAAAAATAGGTTTCATTTTGCATCAAGTCCCTCAACCTCTATCAAGGAGTAGATGGTATGCATCATTAATCCCCTTGTGATTGGTCCTGGTGTTGATTGGCATGCTTAAATCTTTGAAAGTTGTTTTTCTTCACTATGTTGTTATTATATAGATGATTATCTGGTTCCATGTGTTAACTTTCAAAATTGTCCTACTTACTTGTGCTTCCACCTGAAATTCTTTCTGCTCTTTTTTGCCACAGTGTTAAAAAAAGTTCAAATAGCCCCTTTTTATTATAGTATCACTGTTGCTATTCTCTCCTCTCTTCTAAGCCCTAATCCTAACCTAGTTAAAAACTGAGAAGAAAAAAAAGCTTCTTGAAACAAATAAGCATATTCAAGCGGAGTGAATCTACACAAGTTCCATGAACAAAAATTTATGTTTCTCCTGTGCATCTTGAGTCCATTATCTGTCTGTTAGCATGTGGGTAATTTTGTAGATCCTCAAGAGACTTGGTTGGTCTTTGCATATATCAGAGTTCCAAATATTTTTCTTTGAAATGTTGTTTTCCTTGTATAACTTGTTTTCTTGAATTTTCTTACTTCACTTTTGCATCAGTTCATACCACCCAGGATTCTCTGCAGTTGTCTCTCTTGTTATTTCAAAGTTGATGGACGTTTTAGTCACTTTACTTGTATAATTCCAATTAACTTTCCAAAATGGTTTTACCAGTTCATGGTATCATCAAAACTCCATCTCTTCCTCCACCCCTCCTAGCACTGATTGTGTCTGTTTTATCATTTTTGCCATTTTCAGCTGTTATTTTCAGCATTTTTTCATATGATTGTTAATAGTTTGCAATTCTTCCTTTGAGAACCATTTGTTTATTTCCTTTGACCATTTCTTTATTGATGAATCACTTTTTGTCTTAAATATTTCTGTTCCTTGTCTATATCTACTTACATGTCAAATCTTGTCTGAGAAATATGATACAAATATATTTCTCTTTTGACTGCTTCTTTTATATTAGATGTTTAATTTTGTTTGTACGAAAACTTTTCAGTTTCTTAGAATCAAAATTATTTTATCTTTTATAATTGCTTCTATTTCATTTGGCTAAGAATTCATCACCTGCCCATAGCTATGAAAGATAAAAGACCTGTTTTTTTTTCTAATTTTTTTGTGGTATGATTTTAATATTCAGGTGATGTATTTTGAATTTATTGTGTAATTTATGTAAGATGTTGGTCTAAGCCTAATTACTGTGAGATGACTTTTCAGTTTTCTTAGTAGTTCTTATCAAATAGGGATTTTTTTTTCTAAATAATCTGTTTTCTGGTTTATCAAACACTTGGCTTTTGAGTTTCATTATTTCTGATTCTCCTTTGTCTAGTCTCCTCCACCAATCTACTTTTCCATTTTTTAGCCAGTACCAAAGAGTTTTGATAATTGCTACTTTATACTATAGCTTGAGGTTTGGAAGTTCAGTTTCTTCTCTATTCCTGCCTTTAAAATGTTTTTTCTTTAATAATCTATTTTTTTTTGCTCCTCCAAATGAATTTTGTTATTATTTTATCCAGTTATTTAAAGTGACCTGTTGCTAGTTTGAATTGCAGAGCATGAAAACCCTAAATTAGCTTCAGTAGCATTGTCATTTTTATTATATTGACACAGCTCATTTATGAACACCGAATATTCCTCCATATATTTAAACTTTTTTACTTTTATATTTTATTTTGTAATTGAATATCCAAGTATTAGTGTGTTTCAGTATACTTCCACACCCGTTGAAGATATTAAGTTTCTGAAGGGACACTTGTTTCTTTTCCACTTGGTAGAATGTTGGTATTATGTCATCCTACAGCTCATTCCAGTTGCTCAAATAAATTTACTTTTCTAGGTTTCTCTTTGTATTTCAAAGTTCCTATCAACTTTAATCTTTTTTTTTTTTTTTTTTTTTGGTGAGGCAGTTGGGGTTAAGTGACTTGCCCAGAGTCACACAGCTAGTAAGTGTTATGTGTCTGAGGGTGCTTTATCCACTGCACTGCCTATCTGCCCCCAACTTTAATCTTTTTATCCCTCTCCCCCATACACTCCCATTCAGCTTGCTGAGGTAAGTTACTCTTGGTTGTAAGCCTATTGTTGTTATTCAGTTGTGTCCAACTCTTCCTGACCTGGTGGACCATGCTCTCCATGGGATTGTCTTGTCAAATATACTGGTGTGGTTTACCATTTCTGTCTCCAATTCATTAAGGCAAAAAGAAGTTAAGTGATTTGTCGAAGGTCACATGGTTAGTAAGTACCTAAGACAGGATTTGAACTTGAATTTGAATTTGAACTGGATTTGCCTCCTCTAAGCCTGTATCTTTTGAATTTTAGAGTGTTATATTGCAGTGTTTCTTCTCTTCAGATCTTATGTGATCCTCACTATGGTTCTTTGGTACTTGAAAATCTTTTTGGCTGCATGCAGTATTTTTTTTATTTTAATGTGTAACCTTGGGATTTTAGCTTTCACAATATTGAAACTTTTCCTTTTGGAGTTTTTGAGAGGTGATTGGTGGAGTCTATCTAGCTTCATTGTGCCCTCTGTTTTTTCAGCTCTGTTAATCTGGGAAGTATTCATTTATCATTTCTTTAAATATAGTGTTCAGGCTTTTTTTTTTAAATCATGGTTTTCAGGGGGTTTGATTCTTTAATTGTCCCTCTAGCTAGTTTTCCAGATCAGTTCTTTGTGATACTAGGTGTCTTACTCCCCCCCCACCCCAATCTTTTGATCTTGTTCTAAAATTTCTTACTGTTCTGTGGAGTCAGTGATTTCTGTTTAGCCTCTGTTTTTAGAGAGTCTGTTATTTGGGTAAGGTTTACCACTTTCTCATAAGCTTTTTATCCTCTTGAGCTTTCATTTCTTTCTTTTTATTTTAAACCTCTTTGTTTTTTCAGGTTATTCATGTAGCCACTGTGAAAATATAGTTTTTCTTTTGAGTCTCTGATGTTTTGGAGTTATTCACTCCTTCTAGGCTGTTTTTTTTTTTTTTTTTTTTTTTTTTTTGGAGGGGGCGAGAGGAAGGATAGGGAGATCTCTAGATCTACAGTGAGTTTTCTTGAATTGGAACTTTGTGCCTTGCCACACTTCCAAGTGTGATGGTTGACCCTGCTTGGTCTCTCCCTGGATTACCTCCTTCTCCATCAGATCTTTTAAGTTCAGAGTGCTGGATCTTCAGTGCCCTCTGTGACCTCTTGAGACAGAGTGCTTTGAACTTGTGCCCTGAGCTTGGGATGTCTGTATCTGAGCATTGTAGTGCTTGAACTGCTTGTTCTTGTTTGTAGTTACTGTAAGGTCAAAGTAGAGACTCTGGGTTTCCTTCTGCACTGGGACTTTGTCCTGGAGGTCCTCTGCTTTTGCTTCCATTTAAGAAGAGTCCTAAAGGCTAACTGTGTCTTTGACCAATCTGTGGTGATGCTGAGAGGCTTCCACCTTGTCTGCATTGGCATTGGCTTTTTTAGAGGTCCCTTTTCCTTTTGTCTGTGTGCTGACTTTTTTGGGGGGGGGCAGTTTTGGGGTTGGTTACTCTTTGGTCTAGTGTTATTTTAGTTTTTTTTTTTTTACTGGATTAGGTGTGTAGGAACTGGGCTTCCTCCTTCTGTTCAGGCAGCCGTCTTAGGTGAGAGTCCTATCATCATTTCTTATGGCACAATAATATTCCATTATATTTATGTACCACAATTTGCTTAGCCATTCCCTAGTTGATGGGCATCTACCTTATTTGCAGTTCTTTGCTACTATAGAAAATGCCATCATAAATATTTTGGTGTATGTGTGTGTAGGTATATATGTGTGTGTGTGTGTATATGTATATATATATATAGGTTTATGTATATGTCTATATATATGTATCTTTTTAAAATTTAGTTTCTTGGGGCATATGTATTAGTGTACCCACCTGCCAGTAGTGACTATTATAGTCTTTTGTCATTTTTGCTAACATGCTGAGTGTGAGGTAGGTCACTTCCTTTTTGAGGTAGACATAGTAAAATTTCTAGGAAATCACAGTATTTTAGAGTTGGAAGGGATGATGGAAACCGCCTAGTCCTACCTGCACATTCCTAGGAATCCTCACTTAAAACAGTCCAAGTAGATGATCATACAGTCTTCATTTGAGGACCTTTAATATAGAGGAACTTACTACCTCCTGAGGCAACTCATTCCACTTTTGATTAGTTTTCAAGTGGTTAGTGAAGTTTTCCTTAAATTTCCTTAAATTTACCTCTGTAACTTTTGTGTATGACTGTTAGGTTTTTTGCCTGATAGACTTTTGTGACTTAAGAACAAGTTTGATCTTTCTATATCATACTTATATCTTAAAATATTTGGATAGAAGTCAACAAGCATTTATTAAGCACCCACTATGTGCCAGACACAATGCTAAGGACTGGAGATACAAAGGAAGGCAAAAGCAGTTCTTGCCCTCAAGGAGCTCACAATTTAATGGAGGAAAAAGTGTACAAATAAGCATGTTAAAGTAAGCAAGATTTTTACAGGATAAATTGGAGATCATGTCAAAGGGGATGGATGCATTAACATTAAAGAGGATCAGAAAAGGCATCTTGCAGAAGGTAGGATTATAGCTGGCACTTGAAGGAAGCCGGGGAATCCAAGAGGCAGAGATGAAGAGAGCTAGTATTCCAGATATGGAGGACAGCCAGTAAAAATGCACAGAGCTAGGAGACAAAGTGTCTGGATTGCAGTGCATGTGTGTGTGTAGGGAGTATGTGTGTAAGAACATTGTAAAGGTAGAGCAGGTCAGGCTGTGAAGGGCTTTAAAAGCCAAACAGAGGATTTTCTCTTTGATCCTAGAGTCAATGGGGAGCCACTGGAGTAGATTGTTTCCCTGGCAGGGATGATGTGGTCACGGTTGTGCTTTAGGAAGATCACTTTGATAGCTGGGTGGAGGTTGGGGAGACTTGAGGCAGGGAAACCAGCAGATTATTGCGGTAGTTCAGGCATGAGGTGATGAGGACCCACGGCAGAGAATCAATTGTGACAGATGAGAGAAGAGGGAATATTTGAGAGATGCTGCAAAAGTAGAATCAACAGGACTTGGGAGTTAATTGGATATATGGGGGGAGTGTGAGTGAGAAGTCAGAGATAACACCTAGGTTGCAAGCTTGGATGAGGAGGTTTGTTTGTGGTGCCTTTGGCAGTAGTAGGGAAGTTCAAAGAGGAGAAGCTTCTGGGGGAAAGATAAAGAGTTCTGTTTTGAACATGTCGAGTTTAAAATTTCTAGAGGGCGTCTAGTTAGAAATGTCTGATAGCATTTGATGATAGGAGATTGAAGATCAGGAAGAAGGTTAGGGTTGGATAAGTGATCTGAGAATCATCTGCATAGAGATGATAATTTAATCCTTGGTCATTGATGAGATCACCAAGTAAAATGGTATAAAGGAAGAAGAGAAAAAGTCCCAGGACAAAGCCTTGGACATTCATGCTTAGTGGACATGACCTGAATGAAGATCCATCAGGAGTCATACTGATAGGAGGAGAAGCAGAAAAGAGCAGCAGTGTGATAACCTAGAGCAAAGAGAGAGGTCAGAGAGTATGAGGACTTGAGGTCATTAGTAACTTTGGTTTTTGGGGGGGGGGCTGAGGGAGAGGCAATTGGAGTTAAGTGACTTGCCCAGAGTCACAGCTAGTAAGTGTGATGTGTCTGAGGCCGGATCTGAACTCAGGTCCACCTGACTCCAGGGCCGGTGCTCTATCCACTGTGCCACCTAGCTGCCCCTGTCATTAGTAACTTTGGAGAGAGCCATTTTAGTCAGATAATGGGGTCAGAAATCGGACTTCAAAGAGTTAAGAAGAGAATGAGAGGAAAGGAAGTGGAGGCATCGATTTTAGACAGCCATCTCAAGTTTAGCCACAAGTTTCCTAATTTGTCAAGATCTTTTTTGGTTCCTTATTCTATTGTTCCCACATTCTAGCTGAACTTCCTGGTTTCATGCAATTTAAAAATTTCATAGGCATTCCCGGCTTATTGATGAAATGTTGAAAAGCTAAGGGCCAAGTACATTTCCTGGGAATGGGACCTGAGGGGTAGTATATTTCCTCTAAATTCATGTTATCCAATCAGTATATAATATTTGGGTTTAACCATTCAACCAATCCCAAATCCTTTCAGAATCTCCACTTAAGGAGAGGGCCCACCTGGCTTCTAGTCTGGACATTATAATTTTTTTCCCCCCAGAAACTCATCTTCCTGCAAGATCACATCAACTCTGAAACTCATACTTAACTCAGTAACCCATGCCTCTAGGGCCCCTCTTTCCTTCTGAATTGGAGAGGGTGGAGGGTAGACTTTGGAAGAGCTGCTCACATATAGCTATCTATATCCAGTCTTGTAACCTTGTCAGACCAAATATACTCATTATAAAGTTGGTTTGGCAAGACCTATTTTCAATAAAGCCATACTATATTTTTGTAATTATTACTTTTCTAGATTTATTGTTCAGTTGTTTCAGTTGTGTCTGACTTTTTGTGATCCCATTTGGGATTTTCTTGGCAAAAATGGAGTGGTTTACCATTTCCTTCTCCAGCTCATTTTACAGATAAAACTAAGGTAAACAAAGGTTAAATGACTTGCCCAGGGTCACACAACTAGTAAGTAAGTGTCTAATGTCAGATTTGAACTCAGGAAGATGAGTCTTCCTGGCTCTTGGCCTGGCATTCTATCCACTGTGCTACCTAACTACCCTTGTACTTTTTTAGATGGAGGTTCACAAACCATTCTTTTGCTGATTTGTGGCCCAGGGATTGAAGTTAAGCTCACTGACTTAGAGTTTGCAGACTCCGCTCTTCTCTTTATTTGGAAAATCTAAACATCTGCCCTTCTCTATTCCTCTGGTTGACTTAGTGTCCTAGGTATGGCAGTGTAGATGCCAGATATCCTACTAAGATGCATTGTCTTGTGAATTTAGCTTCAAATTTCTGGATAAGTTCTTTTTTTCAAAAGGAAATGTTCATAGACATAACAGAATAAGCTATCATCTCTGTGAATGAGCACCAAATGTATATCTTTCTACAGAGCTCCAGTTCCATATTTCCAGCTGTCTGCTAGGTATCGGTACCTAGAGGGCCTGCCAACACCTCCAACTAACATGATGAAAACTGAATTATCTTCTTTACAAACCTGCACCTTCTCCTCACTTCTCTATTCCTCTTGATTTTCTTAAATTGTTGAACTCACTCTTCACCTCATACATCCAATCAGTTGTGAAATCCCATTGCTTTTACTTCTGCAGTACCTCTCCCATTCATCAGTTCTTCTTCCTCTTCATTTCTACCACAAATACTCTTGTTCAGACCTTAATTTGTTCTTGCCTATTGTATTGCCATACCCTCTTAAATGATTATTGCTTCTAATCTGTCCCCTTTCCCAGCCATCTTTTACACTTCTCAGATGATGTTCATCTTCTACTCAAAAGCCAGTAATGTCTCCTTTTTGCCTACTAAATAAAATGTAAATTCCTGATTCTCTCATTTAAGGTCCTCCACAGTTAGGCTTCAGCCTGTTTTTCCAGCCTTTTTGTGTTATGCCTGTGTATTTTGTGTTCTAACCAAATAGTCTAATCATTCTAAACTGCTCTCTGTCTGCCACTCATGCCCTCTATTTTTAGGTTTTTGTTATGCTGTATGGGCTCCTGAAACGAACCTAGAATATATCGTACTTTTCATCTTTGCCTGATGACTCCCAGATCATTTGCTTGATCTTTAAAAAACATCCCCTGCCTAAAAAAAACCCCCAACCAAAAACAAAACCCTTTCTAAAACTTCATTCTCTCCCTGTCTTAATTGGTCGTTCACCCAGATTCTGAATTAATTATGTCACTCCACTCTTCAGAACCTCTTAGGGTACTTATGCTGTTCCATGTATAGATTGGATTCCCTCTCATAACTGCAATTTCTTTCTGTTGCAATCTCTCCCTGCAAGTCCCTGTTTTGGCTTCTTCTCCTACTTAGAGCCTTCTCTGACCCTCCCAGATAAATAAAAGTGATCTTTCCTACTTCATATATATATCATAGCACTTTGTCTGAATTTTCTTTTAAATTTATCTTATTTTTCTTTGTATCATAGTTATTTCTGTGTGTTTGTTTCTGTATTCTCCTATTAGATTGTAAACTCTTGGAGAGGAGGGCTCATGTCAAATATCATTGTATCAAATATTAATATGTTCATTGCCTATGCCCATTAGGCACTTAATAAATGTTGGATAAAGGATAAATTAATATCTATTTTATTTATGAGTGAGATGATACTGATAATTTTGGAAATGAAATACAGGAATCAGCAAAAGTACAATGATTGCATCTTATGTCACAAAGCACTCTATACCAGGAAAATACTATAGTTCATGTCAATTTTTTCACATCTGTATAATAAATAGAATCAAAGGTCTGGGCAAAAACAAATACCCAAATAGGTATATATATGTAAATACATTTCAAAGTGATATAATTTCATTGGTTTGGGTACTTTTCACATTGAAACCAATTACAATTCCTCCTTGACTCGTCATAAATGGTCTTCTGGAGTGGTTGTGGCTGTGGTGTTGAACAATTCTTTCACTCATGGCCAACCTGGTGAGGAACCTGGACTTAGGCCGATCATTGGACAATAGGCATACATTGTGTCACTAGTCTGTACTTGGAAGGTTTTCCAGTTGGATGGAATACCTCTTAGAGCTTGTGCTTATCCTCTGCTGGTATAGACTTCAACAATACAGGGGTCACCTCTGTGACACAGTGAATTATTGAAGGCTTTAGTATATCTCACATTAATGCATATTTTTTCTTAAAAATAATTGTTACTAAACTGTGACTTCATTTTTTTAGGTAGACTGTCTGAGTGCTGTCAACCACCAAAGGCTTTGTGTGCTTTTTAGTAGTTCTTCTGCCCAATCCAGCAATGCTCCCAGTGCATGTGTTAGTCCTTGGTAAGAATTTTTTTCCTGTGCTATTATATGCATTCTTTAATTTTGAGTCACTTTTCCTTGGGTGAACAAATAGATTTATTAAATTCTTATTTTATGCTAGTTACAGTGAATGTGCTATTTTTCCAAATTGGTTGTCAATCTTAGATATAGACATTAGGAATTGTTTTTAGTTGTGAGAATTCATTTATGCCATATTGAAGGAATTGGATCTATGGCTTTGTAAGTAAAAAAACATTTTTTTAAGTAAAGCGAAATGTTTAAGAAGTATAAAAACAAACACACTCTGGCAAGGAATTCTGGGTATCCTAACCCAGTCTTGGGTAGTTTGGGAAGTATGAAAAGAGTAAAATTTTCCTCTGTTGTATGTCACAAGTCTGAGAGTTGGTTTGAAAAATTTTCAATTTTGATTAGGTGGTTAACTTTCAGACATCAGTTTTATAAAAGTAGTATAGGCATACCTCATGTTTCAAATTGATTATGTTCCAATAATCGTTTTGTCTAAGTAGGTGGCTTGGCATTCAAAATATCCTTTCTTGTAGAATCAATGTTATTAATGAGGATGGTCTCTATGATGTTCCTCAAAAGCCTGTAGCTAAATTATTGTCTTAATAGTCCACGTTGCAGTGATTAGCCCAAGGATGTGAGACCAGGATAATGAAAAGACTTGAAAGTATGCTATATAAGGATCAGTTGAAGAAACTTGGGGTATTTATCCTGGAGAAAGAAGCCTTTGAGAAGAACTTAATCAAGGTCTTCAAGCATTTGGAGAGTAGTCATAAAGGAATTAGATTTATTTTGCTTGGCCTAACAATGACAATAATAATGATAATAATAATAACTAACTTTGTAGTGTATTAAGGCTTGCAAAGTGCTGTACAAATATTATCTCATTTGATCCTCTCAACAACCCTGGGAAGCAGGAGATATTATTATTTCCCTTTCACAGATAAAGAAACTGAGATAGGTTAAGTGTTTTGCCCAGGGTCATCCAAGTAGTAAGTGTCTGAGGCTGGATTTGAACCCAGGTTTTTCTGATTCCAGGTTCTAGCACTCTATTCACTGTACCACCTACCTGCATTTTTACAACTATGGATAGAAAACCTTAGACAGCAGGGGTTGGATGTTGTAGAGAGGCTTAATATGAGAGGGGAGAAAAAATCCCTCCCCAACAATTAGAGCTTAGGATCAGAGGATCATTTATTTAAAGCTAGAAGGGTCTTCAAAGGCTTCCTAGTCCAATTTTCATTTTATAGTTGAGGAAACTAGAGCTTGATGAAATTAAAGGACTTCTAGTTGACTGAACCACAACAACATGCAATCTGTAAGTATCAGAGAGAGGCAGGGTTTAAACCTGGGTTTTCTGATTTTTTCCATTCTTACAGGATCTTGTAAAAGGAAATCTGAGGTTCCTTGTAATGTGGATAATCTAAGACTCTTGCCCTATAGAACTTTGCTGTCATTTATAATATGTTTTCTGTGAGAAAATCCTTTCTAGTTTTCAGCTGAGGATTCCAAGGGCACATCATCCTCTTCAGGATTTGGGACTTTGGCAAGGAATGCTAGGTCTTCTAGCCCACTCTTTTGAGCTGTGTCTAGGTTCCTACAGTAGAGCTGCACCATCTTTAGTATGATTATGAAAAACTTTGCAATAAGGGAACCAGTTAGAGAGATCATCTTTATTTCAGTCCAGTATATGTTTATTAAGTGCCTACTATGTGCTTGGCACTTTGCTAAGCACTAGTAATACAAAAAGAGGCAAAAGACAGCGACTGCCCTCAAGGACCTTACGATCTCATGGGGGAGACAGCATACAAACAAATAAATACAAAGCAAGCTATGTACAGGATAAGTAGGAATTAAAAAAGGGAAAGCACCTGAATTAAGAGGGGTTAGGGAAGACTTCGTGTAGAAAGTGGGACTTGAAGTCAGGGAGGTCAGTAGTCAGGACAAAGGAGGGAAGGTTGTTCTAGGTAAAGGGAAAAGACAAAGAAAATGCCCAGATCCAAGAGATCATAGATGATTGAATTTAGAAGTGGAAGGGATCTCAGAAATTATGTAGTGGAACGCTCTCATTTTAAAGATGAGGAAGCTGAGGCTCACAGAAATCCAGTCCAAGCTGTGAACTCTTTGAGGACAGGGATTGTCGTCTTCTCTTTTTTGTAGCTCCAGTGCTTAGCACAGGGCCCGGCACATGATAGGCACCTAATATATGGTTACTAACGCTGACTGTTAAGAAACTTGAATAGGGTCACACTGATTGTAAGAAGAGCCAGGATTCTCAATCCTGGGCTTTCCATTCTAAATTCAAAGCAGTAATCAAGAGGTCCATTACATGTGATAATACTTAATCTCCTTGTGATGGAACCATGGAACCTTTAACATTCACAGCTGGCAAAAAGTATCTTAAGCTGACTTAATCACTTTTATTCTCTGGTGATAACTAATATTATGTTTATTTCTTTTTATTAGATAACTTAAAAAGAAACTTGGGTGTGGCACTAGGAGTTGAGTCAGATGCCGTAGATTTATCTAGTTTTTCCAGATTAGGAATTAAGCCTTTTATGGAATTGCTTCTGTTAGTTCTGTATTGTAAACACAGAGTATCCCAACAGTCTTAGTAATGTTTAAGCTTTAGTAGTTTATTAGCTTAAAACTGCACTAAAACTTTTGGGATACCTTTTACTCCTAATGAGAATACTCATAAGTCTTGTGAAATTTCTGAGCAGTACTACTTCCTCTAACGTGCTTTTGACATAATATGTATTTCTAACATTTCTTCATTTAGGATTGTGACCATGGAGTTTTATGGGAAGAATGACCTCACTTTAGGAATATTTTTAGAGAGGTACTGTTTCAGGTAAGAATTATTTTTCCCATTCTATATACTTTTTCCCTCATATTCTGAAGTACAGTGGGGAAGAAATATAGACTTGTGATTTAGGAAATAGACTTCTGAGTGTCAACCTTGTTAGGACATTTTCTGTCTTGATTTTGGACATACTAAAACACAGTATACAGAAGTTAACTTGTTCTACCAAGTAGTCCTTTTCTCGATTCTTTGTCTGTCATCTGTTTACCATACCGTTTCCAAGATTTACCTGGGAATTGCTTGTTTTATTAATGAGTAAAATGACAGGATATCAAGGATTCTGAAAGTAGGAAGCTAAACTAGATGATCTCTTCAGATCTTTCCCAAATCTGTTTCTTTGATAATGATAACATTAAACTTTGTAACGGCTTTAAACAACATCTCTACAAGGCAGGTAGTATGAGTATCCTCACTTTTTGAGGTGAGGATATAAAGAAGACATTGTTACAGAACTAGTAACTGATAGAACTGGGAATAAAACTCATGTTTTCTAAGTTCAGTGTTTAGTTGTTTTTTTTTTTTTAAATTCATTTCATAAGTAGTCCAAACCCGGGGACCTAGAAGAGAGTCGGGGATGAGTTTGGGTGAGGCAGAGTTACTGTGAGGTATTTACAAATCTATATGTACCTCAGGGATTGTCATTTTGATCTTTAGCTTCAATAAAGTCTTTAATGTAACTCAGTGTAATAAATAAGCATACCTTATAGTTTATATGAATAAATTACATGTCTCATGTATGTTACTGTTTTTTGTATATATAGATAGTTATGATTTACCAAATATAGATTTGTTTAGAAGTATTACTGAATTTATAGTAACTTTTTATCATCATACTTTCTCTCTATCAGTGGATGCCAATACTAAAATGACTGTTACAAGAATCCTTCACAGTGTTTTTGCTAAGAGGGGACCCTTCCTCAGACTTGAAAAACTTGGAAACCACTGTACTATATCACATCACCTCTTTGACTGAAGATGTGGAAAACCACATCTCTGAATCTAGAATATCTTGAATGAATGGATTTAGAAGGCTTTGTTTACTTTGCTCTTAGTCTTGGGTTGACTTTGTGTTTTTCTTAAGATATTTAAAGTCTTGGTGATAATCTATAGGGGAATTTATTTTTTCCTGAGTTTTCTATACTTACTTTTAGAAATCTGAATGAGTTACTATCCTAAATTCCTTCATTGTTTCATCTAAATGTCATATTAAGTGCATTAAGTTTGTTTAGTACTTTGATTTATAGTGAAACCACTCCTAGTTGCCAAACTTTCTTGATCTAATGTTTGTCATATGCATTCTGGCAAGGTTTGCCATTTTATGACGTATGAAAAGAATTTTCTTCACTTCTTTGTCACAGGCCTTCTTATCATTGTCCCAGCATGTTTTGTGATACTCCTATGGTACATCATATTCGTCGATTTGTGCACGGACAAGGTTGCGTCCAGATTGTACTGAAAGAATTAGATTCTCCAGTGCCGGGATATCAACACACAATTCTTAGCTATTCCTGGTGTAGAATCTGCAAACAGGTAATGCAGTATAATGTGTAATGTTTCTTAACATTCATTTACTTGTTTGCCTTGTCTCGTATTTTTTGTTATTGTTTTTCAGCCCATAGTATGTAATATTTGGGCATAATCATTTATGTCTTGTTAATTTTGTTTCATTTTCTAGCCATCTTTAGTCAAATGTTATGTATTTGTTTTTATATATATTTTGAATATTGTACTTTTAGAATTGATCGGCTGCCTGCAGATTTCAGTAGCTTAAACAATAATCAATCAGTTAAAATAATGCTTGTTTAGTGCCTTGTATGATAGAATTAAATTAACATCAAATATTTTTTAAGTATATCTTATGGGCAAGGCTATATGCTAATAGACCTTAGAGATGCAAAGGCAAAATTGAAACTGTCCTTATCCTCAAGCAGCTTATTTTAAGCATGCAGCACACACAGAGGTAAGTATAATATGAGAGGGAATGAAAGGAGCAAGGGAGAAATCAAAGTACTCTAGTGATTGTAGCGCTGATAGTTAGATAGACTGCCGACACAGATTGCTAGACTTGTATTACTACTCATAAGGGAGGAGGACATCATTGTGTGGCTTCCCTGTTCACCGTGGGCAACACATGGTGGTAGGCTATGTAATCCTTGCTCCATTTAGAGGCCCAGAGCTGCTGGGGCTCACTAAATGTCATTTGAGACAAAGAGCCAGTATGATAGAATAGGAAAATGCCATATTATCCATAGGACTAGTAAAGTGAGAATATTTGCCAAAGTACCTAATAAGGAGGGAGTAATGCAGAGCAGGGAAGTTGGAATAGTAGCCTAACAGTGCCACACCAGCATGAGGCTGAAATGGGGGACTGGGACTGTTCCAGTCAACCTAGGTTTCACCAGTAGATGGGACTATTTGAGGAGGAGGAAAAGACCAGCAACTCAGAGGATCAAAGAAGGTTTTCAAAGGAGGTGTCACCCAAGCTGAATCTTGAAGGATGAGGATTCTGAAAGACAAAGGTGAGTATAGGGAATACATTCTAGGCAAAGGGAAAGCAGGAGATGGAATATAGAGTTTGACGAACAACTAATAGTTCACTTTGGTTTGAATATAGAGTTCATGGCAGAAAGTAATATGAAGTAAGCTTTTGCAGAACCTTAACTCCTAGGCTAAGGGATTTATGTTTTATCTAGATATATTAAGGAGCCGCTGAAGGATTTGAGTAGGGGAGTGATATTCAGATTTCTGCTTATAAAGGACCTTTGGGCAGCTACATTAAGGATGAGTTGGGAAGGGGAGAAGCAAGAAGCATGGAGACCAGCGTGGGAGGCACTTCAAATAATTTAGGACAGTGAATGGTGATGAGACCTGAACGGATAGGAGCAGTTTTGAATACCCAGGAGCCAAATGTGAGAGATGATTTGGAGATAGAAAGAATGAGATTGGTCACCTGTGATAGGATGGGGGAAAGTCAGGAGAATGGAAGAAGAGTCAGGAAGTGACTCTGGGGTTTCAGATCTGAGTGACTGGGAGGATGGTGGTATCCTCAGATGAAATAATGAATGAGTCTAAAGTGGAACATAATATCTTGTCCCCAAAATTCATTCTTTTTAATTCTTATTTCTTTTGAGGGTATAACAATCCTTCCAGTCATGCAGATTTAAAACCTTGGCATCATCTTTAATTCCTTACTTGCCTTCACCCACCTTCATATCCAGTCAGTTGCTGTATCTTGTTGATTGTACTTGTGTAGCTTCTCTTTGTCTGCCTCTATATTCAAACAACCACTATCCCAGTTTAGGCTGTTTTTGCCACTTGACTGAATTATTGCAATAAGTCCCTTCATTGGCCTCTTTGCCTCAAGTCTTTCCTCTTTCCATACTCTCTTCCACACAGTTGTCAAAATGAAATTCTTAAAGCCTCGGTCTGATCACGTCGTTCTCCTACTCAGTAAATTCCAGTGACTATCTGTTACCCCTAGAAGCCTTTTACAGTCTGGCTTCAGCCTGCTTTTCTGGTCTTAAGCATTACTCTCCATAATGCACTCCAGTCCTGCTGAACTAGCCTTCTTGTTATTCCTCATACACAGCGCTACATTTCGCTCTCTTCTTTAAAAAATTTATTTATTTTTAGTTTTTAACGTTCACTCTCACAAGATTTTGAGTTTCAAATTTTCTCCCCATCTCGCCCCTTCCCCAACCCCCAGATGGTGTGCATTCTGATTACCCCTTCACCAAATCTGCCCCACTTTCTCTTATCCCCTTCCCCCATTTTCCTGTAGGGGAAGATAGATTTCTTTACCCCATTGCCTGTGTATCTTATTTCCCAGTTACATGTAAAAGCAATTTTTAACATTTGTTTTTAAAACTTTGAGTTCCAAATTCTCTCCCTTCCTCCCTCCCTACCCACTCATTGAGAAGGCAAGCAATTTGATATAGGTTATACATGTATAGTCATGCAAAACACTTCCATAATCATCATGTTGTGAAAGACTAACTATATTTCCCTCCATCCTATTCCACCCCCTGTTTATTCTGTTCTCTCCTTTCACTGACCCTCCTCAAAAGTGTTTGCTTCTGATTACCCCCTCCCCCAATTTGCCCTCCCTTCAGTCATCCCATACCCCTTCTTGTCCCCTTCACCCCTACTTTACTGTAGGGTAAGATAGATTTCCATACCCAGTTGAGTGTGTATGTTAGTCCCTCCTTAAGCCAAATCCGATGAGTGTAAAGTTAATTCATTCCCTCTCACCTCCCCCCCTCTTCCTCTTCACTGTAAAAGCTTTTTCTTTCCTCTTTTATGTGACATAATTTTGCTGATTCTACCTCTCCCAGTACATTCCTCTCTCACCCCTTAATTTTATGTTTTAGATATCATCCCTTCATATTCAACTCATCCTGTGCATGCTATCTATCTATCTATATTCCCTCCAACTACCCTAATAATGAGAAAGGTATCATGAGTTAGAAATATCATCTTTCCATGTAAGCATGTAAACAGTTCAACTTTAATAAGTCCCTTATGATTTCTCTTTCCTGTTTACCTTTTCATGATTCTCGAGTCTTGAAAGTCAATTTTTCTATTTAACTTTGGGTTCTCAAGAATACATTAAATTCTTCTATGTCATTGAATGCCAATTTTTCCCCTTGTTGATTACACTCAGTTTTGCTGGGTAGGTGATTCTTGGTTTTAATCCTAGCTCCTTTGACCTCTGGAATATCATATTCCAAGCCCTCTGATCCCTTAATGTAGAAGCTACTAAATCTTGTGTTATCCTGATTACGTTTTCACAGTTCTTGAATTCTTTCTTTCTTGCAATATTTTCTGCTTGACCTGGGAACTCTGGAATTTGACTATAATATTCCTGGGAGTTTTCCTTTTGGGATCTCTTTAAGGAGGTGATTGGTAGATTCTTTCCATTTCTATTTTTCCCTCTAGTTCAAGAATATCAGGGCAGTTTTCCTTGATAATTTCTTGAAAGATGATGTCTAGGTTCTTTTTTTGATCACGGCTTTCAGGTAGTCCAGTAATTTTTAAATTCTCTCTCTTGGATCTATTTTCCAGGTCAGTTGTTTTTTCAGTGAGATATTTCACATTGTCTTCTGTTTTTTCATTCTTTTGATTTTGTTTTACAATTTCTTGATTTTTCATAAAGTCATTAACTTCTTCTCCTCATTGGCGTTTTGGACCTTTTTTGCCATTTGGGTTAGTCTATTTTTTAAGGTGTTACTTTCTTCAGCATTTTTGTGGATCTCCTTTAGCAAGCTGTTTACTTGTTTTTCATGATTTTCTTGCATCACTCTCATTTCTCTTCTCAATTTTACTTCTACTTCTCTTACTTGATTTTCAAAATCCTTTTTGAGCCCCTCCATGACCTGAGGCCAATTCATATTTTTCTTGGAGGCTTTGGATGTAGGAACTTTGACTTCGTCATCTTCTGATTGTATGTTTTGATCTTCCTTGTCACCAAAGTAAGTTTCTATAGTCTGAGTTTTTTTTGTTGTTTGCCCATTTTCCCAGCCCAGTCAAGTTAAAACTTGACTTTTTAACTCTTTGTTAAGGTAGGCTCTGCTTCCAGTGTGGAGGGCATATTATTCCAAGCTTCAGGGGTTTTGTGCAACTGTTTTCAGAGATACTTCTAGGGTCCTGTAAGTTTTTAGTTTTCCAAGGTGGTATGCTCTAAGGAGAAGTGTTTACTCTCTTCCTGGCCTGTGCTCTGCTCTGTGAATGACCACAAGCACTCTTTTCTGTCCTTGAACTGTGAGGAGGGTTCTGTCTCCACTGTTGCCACAAGCTGTGCTATGCCAGTGCTCCTCCTTGCTTCAGGACGGTGACCTGAATCTGAGTATGGGCGAAGCAACAGAATCCTGCCTCAGTGCCGGCAAAGAGACCCCCGTAATCTCCTTCTAATCAGTTGTTCGATCCTTTTTCTGTCTGTGGGCTAGAAGCTCTGGAAGCAGCTGCTGTTGCCACTGCCACAGCTGCCACTGCCGCAGCCGCCACCGCCATCGCCCTGGGGCTGTGCTGGGGCCAGAGTCCAACAGACCTTTCCTACTGACCTTTGAAGTTGTCTTTAGCATTTGGGAGTTGAGAAGTCTGGAAACCACCACTGCTGCCAGTGATTCAGTCCTCTGCAGCTTGCTCCAGGTCTCAAAGACAGGGGTCTTTGCCTGTGTGGCCCACGCTGAACTGCGCTTCTCTCCCAGCCCAGTGCAACAGACCTTTCCTGTCAACCTTCCAGGTTCTTGGGCTGGAAATTTTTGTTTCACTCTGTCTTTTTGTGGGTTCTACTGCTCTAGAATTTGTTTAGAGTCATTTTTTACAGGTATTTGGAGGGGTTTGGGGGAGAGCTCAAGTGAGTCCTTGCTTTTACTCTGCCATCTTGGCTCCCTGCTACATTTGTTGACTCAGTACCTTTGCACAAACACTCCATGCACAGAAGGTACTCCTTTCTCACCTCTGCTGCTTAGGACCCCAGCTTCCTTCAAATTTAGCTCAAATGACACTTCCTTCTTGAGGCCTTTCCTGATTCCCCCAGCTACTAGTGCCCCTCTCCCTGGTATCTGTTATTATTTATTTTATATATACTTAATATAGAGACATCCTTTGATTTCAAGATTATCAGTGAAATCACAGGTTTTGTTAAAAAAATGTATATATGTTTCCCAAATGGGAGTACACATTCTTTTGTGGACAAAAACGGTTTGATTTTTGTTTTTGTGTCCCCAGCACCCAGCAGAGTGCCTGGCGTATAGTAGTCGTTTAATAAATGCTTGCATAATTAATTGGAGACTTAAAAGGAAAAAGATGAGTTCATTTTGGACAGACTGGGTTTCAGTTCCTGGTATGACATTTTGGTAGAGGTCTTTAGCAGGTAGTTAGAGAGAAATTATGAAGGGTTTTGTTGTTGTTGTTGTTGTGGTTTGTTTTGTTTTGTTTTGTTTGTGAGGCAGTTGGGGTTAAGTGACTTGCCTAGGGTCACACAGCTAGTGTCAAGTGTCTGAGGCCAGATTTGAACTCAGGTCATTATGACTCCGGGGTGGTGTGCTCTATCCACTGTACCACCTACTTGCCCTAGAAGTATGAAGTTTTGAGAGAGAAATTAGACCTGGATAGATAGATTTCAGAATCATTTGTGTTGATGATAACAGAATCATGGGAGCACATGAGATCATCATCTGAACATCTAGAGTTATCTTGATTTTTAACTAATTTTAAAGTCCCAATTTTACTTTCTGTGGTTATATTGACTTCTGTTTCCATGGATAATAATGAACATGTTGATATTGTTCTCAGTTGTTTCATGACTATTATGTTGTAAATTTTTTGAGGCTGGATTTGAACTCAGGTCCTCCTGACTCCAGTGCTGGTACTCTATCTACTGTGCCACCTAGCTGCATTCTGACTTGTCACTATCTTTCCAGGTTTATTTCACATTATTCTCCTTTACATTCTAGGTTCTATCTTGCATATGCATGTGTTCCAGAAAAAAACAATAGTAACAACAGCAACTTTAAGGATTATTTACTTAATTCACTGTAAATGGATTTTAAAACAAAAATATTAGTAATGTGAAATTAGAGCACACCAATGTCTATTTTGCTTTGGCTTTTTTTTAGAACTAACTTTAAAACATTTCTCTACTTGACTAGAACAGAGAAAAATTATAGAACATTGCCAGTCTTTTCTAATTTTCTCCCATTTGTTTATATTTTGAACATTGCATGGCAAAAAGATTTTTCATATTTTGATAATGACCACTAAAAACTGATGATTATAGCTGGCACAAAAGAAAGTGATAATTTATCGAGTCTCCCCCCCATCCCCAAACCCCCTTGAAGGTATAATTTTATTTCCTTGTGATACAAGAAGTTGTATGCAAAAAACTTAATTTCCACCAGCTCTCAGTTGTAATCTTTTATGGTTGTTTATTAGATCATTTATTGTCTACTAAATGTTCAATAATTTTTTGTCAGAGAGATATTGAGGCAGATATAACTCATGGGTTGAATGGGGTATGTATATAAGTAAATCTGTCAGATCCTTATATCCAAAATGTCATATATGCTTTGTTTTAAAAATCTAACTAATTGCTATATCTAAGTATATTCTAAATTTCAGGTAACACCAGTTGTTGCTCTTTCCAATGATTCATGGTCAATGTCATTTGCAAAATACCTTGAGCTTAGATTTTATGGACACCAGTATACTCGGAGAGCCAATGTTGAGCCATGTGGTCACTCTATCCACCATGATTATCATCAGTATTTCTCCTATAACCAAATGGTGGCTTCCTTCAGGTAAGATTTAGGGAACTCTAATTTCTAAGGTCATGTTGTACTTTAAAATTCTCTTGATTTTTTTATGTAGCATTTCTGTGGCATTGGGGAAAAACTATAATGGATTCTAACTTGAGAATAGTTGGCTTCATATCTCTTACATGTTTTTCAAAGGCCTTTTTACTCCAAGCATATTTTCCAGGAATGTGGAGCAACTTGTGCTTAGGCCAATGACTGAGTATGGGGAACAATGAGTACTTAGTTTGCCTTGAATGTAGAATGAGGGGAGAGTATCTGGAATCAGATTGTGGAGTGTTCTGAGTTTCAAACAGGAGTTTGTATTTGATTCCATACCTGCTGAAACTTTTTGAGCAGCTGAGTGATATGGTCAGGCCTGTGCTTTAGGGATATCACTGTGCAGAAGATGGATTGAAGAATTGAGAGATGAGGCAGGGTGAGTGTATCAGAGTAGTCCAAGTGAGAGGTGATGAGGGCCTGAATTAGGGGATGGCATTGTGAGCAGATGGATGAAGGAGATGTTGAGGAGAGAGAATTGACAAACCTTGACATGTTATTAGACATAGGAGGTGAGCAAGAGTGAAGAGGTGAGCATAGTTTTGACTGGAAGCCATGTGGGGCCTTAAAAGAAATGGGAAATTAGGAAGAAGGGTGGGTTTAGGTGACAAAATAATGAATTTGGTATTGGACTTATTGAGTTTGAGGAGTCTAGGGGTCATCCAGGTATAGATGTCTAGCAGGCATTTAAAAATGCAAGATGAACTCAGGAGAAAGATAAAGACTGAAAATGTAGATTTGAGAGTCACTGGTACATCAATAAAAATTGAATCCAAGAGAGCTGATAAATTTATTGAGAGTATAGAGAGAAGAGAAAGGGTCCAGGATAGACCCTTGGGGCACATTTCTCTATAAGGAAGTGGACCATGGGTAATGATGATCCTCTAAGGAGACTGATTGTTTTTCCAGGTAGGAGGGAAATCGCAGTATATCAATATCTTGAAAGCCCAAAGAGAGGAGAGTATTCAGAAAGAGGTGAGGGGAAGAGGGCAGGGTTGGCAAGTAGTATCAAATGTTAGTAAAGTCAAGAAGGATGAGACAGGTCATTGGTGATCTTTAAGAGAGCAGTTTTATTCAAGTGAGGAGGATAGACCAAGGCTGCAAAGGATAAGGAAGTAAGTGGAAGATGAAAAATTGGAGGCAGTGAGGGATAAACAGCTTTTTCTAGGATTGGTGTGTGAGAAGGTTCCAGGAAGGTGAAATACAGGATCATAGTAGGGTCAGTTGAAGGATTTTTTTTTTAAGGGTTGTGTGATCTAGGCATGTCTGTAGGCAGCACAAGAAGAGCTAGGGGATAATGGAAGGAAGCAAACTTCTGGGTGAGGTGAGAGGTATTGGGATGAAGGGTACAGGTAGAGGGGTTGGCAGTGATAAGCAGGATGATGCGTGTGGTGAAGGTGACGTGAGAACAGAGAAATCTGAGAAAAGATTGGCATGCAGCATTGAGGACCCAGTTGAGATTGGATAACAGATTTGTAGTAGACTTATGTAGCATGGTTGTGTGATGTGCTTCAGCTGTGCTTTTAGCAGCATGTAAGCATGTAATAGAGAATTCAGGGTTGGAGTTTGGAAAGCAATGAAGAGCTTAGTATAAATTGTTTGTGAAGTGTCTTTCTTGCCCTAATAGCCAAGATCAGGACACTGGTGGTTGTAATAGAAGAGAAAGGGTGGATACATTTAGAGCTAGAACAGGCAGATCCAGATGGGAAAAAAGTGCATTTTTTTCCTTGGGAGCTCCCACAAAAGTAGATGGGGAAAGTAGATGGGGAAGATAGTAAAGAAATTAGAAGGTAGGAAGGAGTTACACAGAGAGGTATAGGGGCCCATGAAGATAAAATTACTTAAGGTTTGGTCAACTTCTATGAACCCTCCTGCTCATTCAAAGAGAACGTTTCCATAGAAGTTTTTGGATCTCAACTGTGATTTCATTCGTAGAGGAAATGACCTCTACCAACGCAGATTAGCACCTACTTTGAAACTTAGAGTCATAGAGAATGGCCTAGGGCTGTGACTTTCCCAGGGTTAAATAGCCTTTAAATCTCAGGTGAGAATTGAATTTAGGTCTTCCTCACTCTACATCTAGCTCCATATCTATTATATGATGGTGCTGCTTTTCTACAAAAGTCATTTTTGGTAAAAGATAAGAGGAACCTCAGCTCAATTTCACGGTTATTTATGAAGGTCATCCTGCATGCTAAGACATACAGTATATGAGGGCATTGTGTTATGCCTAGAGAGATGTTTTAGGATTTCGTTTTTGTAAAAGCTGAAAATTGTCTGCAAGATTCTAATTGTCATTCTTACAAAGTTATTTTCCATAATGGCTCATAGAATTTAGCTGAAGATAACACTACTCAAAGTGCACAAAGAAGTCACAGCATCCAGAACAATGGTAGCAAGCGTGGAAAGTTCATTCAATGTATGACATATTAGTAATTTTTTCTACTTTCAGTTATTCTCCCATTAGGCTTCTTGAAGTATGTGTTCCATTTCCCAAAATATACATCAAACGTCAGGCCCCATTAAAACTATCCATTCTTCAGGATCTGAAGGACTTCTTTCAAAAGTAAGTTTTCTGCAGGTCTTTTTTGTCAGTGTTTTCTGTTGTTTTTTGTTTTGTTTTGTTTTGTTTTTTTAAATACTGTTTGCTCTGGAAATATAGACTAGAGAGAATATTGCTATTCTTGCATGAGATTTAAGTTTGTTGTTTACAACAATCAAAAAATGGATCAAATTTTAGTCCTTTTTTTAGTGGAAAAAAAACGTTTCTTCAGATTTTCTTAAATTCTATCTTTTTGTACAGAAAGTTGGAGCACTTGGAGCTTTTAAATTATCCCAGTCACACAAATGGGAAATAGGATATAAACTGGACCTGTAATTTCTGGAACTCCCAGATGAGGAAAACTTCCTCTACCAATTCAAGGCATCACCTTGTTTGCACATTATAGTCTTAGGGTGTGGAGACTTACATGACTTTCCAGGGGTCACAGTACAGATTCAGTCTATCAAGAGGTTGGAGTATAGCTCAGGTCTTCCAGACTCTGAGGGCAGCACTTGGCTCACTACATCATGCTGCTTCTCAAAGCTGTGTGCAGTCAGTAGATAGAGAAGGCAAAGAATTTGCATCATTTTGTCTTGATAGTGGTTCAGCTGCTTCTGAAAGCTAAATATGGTTATTCATTTAAATTTCTTTGATCTTTATTGCAAGAAAGTATCTTTGTAAGTAGCAAGAGAAGTTGAATAGCGAAAGGTTATTATCTTGAAATTTTTTTTCTTGTAGTTGGGTATAGTTTCATGGCATTTATGAATTTTTCTTTTTTAGCTTTTAAAACTATCAAGTGATTTATAGATCATAAAATAATAAAATGCCTGTAAAATAAATAAAATATCAATTTTCATTAACAGTTGTGCTGTAAAATTTTAATCCAAATTTTACTTTCTTTCAAATTAAATTTGAATACTATAGTTATTTAATTAAAAATTATTTTTTGCTGTTTATGTGGAGATAGAAAGTTAAATTTAAGTCATGAAATACTTCTGGCTTTGTCCTCTTTGTTAGAGTTTCACAGGTATATCTTGCTGTTGATGAACGGCTTGCCTCTTTGAAAACTGATACGTTTAGCAAAACAAGAGAGGAAAAGATGGAAGACATCTTTGCACAAAAAGAGGTAACTGGTTTTCAGAAGAGCAAGTAAATCAACTGTTATCTTATAATAATAATTTTGCTATTGTTTGTTTGGAGAGACTCTTAAGGTACTCAAAATATTCACCCTCTCTGTAGATGGAGGAAGGTGAGTTCAAGAACTGGATTGAGAAGATGCAAGCAAGGTTGATGAGCTCCTCAGTAGAAACCCCTCAACAGTTGCAGTCAGTCTTTGAGTCTCTAATTGCCAAGAAACAAAGCCTTTGTGAAATGCTACAAGCCTGGAATAACAGGTAATAATAACAACAACAACAGCAACAACATTTTCACCTAGTGTTTAATTGTGTTATTTTTGCTTATTCTCAAATTTTGTTGTATTATGACATTGTTTAATTTTTAAAAAATCTCTGGTTAACTGTCTTTGTTCATTGTAAAATATTGTACTTAGCTCTCAAGTTTCAGTTATTTTTGTTATTATATGTCATCGTTGAGGTTGCAAAATGCCAAATAAAATTTTAAAACTGAAAATACCTATTTTAGGTGATTTAATGAACATATTTTATTTTTATGGCATTACCTTTTAAGATATTATTTAAACTTCATTTTATGTATTAAAATTTCAGTAATATAATATTTACATTTTTAAAAATAAGAATTTTCCCTGGAATATTTATTTCATTATCTAGTTGAAGTCTTTTATAGACTAGGCTCTGAAATGACAGGGCGTTGAGAAGTGAGAGAGAAATTTAATTTATATAGATAAAACTTTTAAGCTTTATTATGGCTCAGCTAATCGTATTTAATACGTATTTCAAAGATGTTAACAAATATTTGTAGGCATGATTGAGTGTACTGTAGACAGATAAAACTACCTTGCTTTTTGTCTTTTATTGTAGATTACAGGATCTTTTTCAACAGGAAAAAGGGAGGAAACGCCCCTCAGTTCCTCCAAGCCCTGGAAGAATGAGACAAGGAGAAGATAGTAAGGTAAGGAAATTTGGCTTTATGTATTTGGTCTTTGACACATAGATATTAAGTGTATATTACAGTAGTAATATATACTTAAGATAAATATACTTAAATATTTCAGGAGTATTTAAAAAATATTGATGTTGAAAGATAACTTGTCCCATAATAAGTTAGGCCTATTTTACAGTATATGAAGTCAGGCCACTTCAAGGAATATGAGCCAGACCACATTATTAACAAATTAATAAGACCTTTATTTATTGTAATGTTGTATAGAAAATTGGAGCACTTGAAACTTTTAAATTATCCCAGTCATAAAAATAGGAACTAGGATATAGACTGGATCTGTAATTTCTGGAACTCCCAGTTGAGGAAACTTCCTGTGCCTGCTATAATGTAATAATATAATACAATATTTTGTTTCACAAAAATTGTTGTTTTATGGTTTGTTCTATGAGCATTGTTGAATGAGCAGTTCTTAAAGGGCCCTGAGTGTGCCAGTGAATGCACATTAACTTATTAATAATGTTCGTGGTATCCTGTCTCAGATACTACTGTGGAGCCCTGGGCGACTCAGACCCAGTTTCCATATCTGGAAAATAGAGAGAATAATTGTATCTCCTGTTGTGAGGAGAGTGTGAGATGGTATAAGGTTTGCAAAGTGTTTCACATGCAGAGTTTCTTTTTTTTTTCCTTTTTTTTGGTGAGGCGCTCGGGGTTAAGTGACTTGCCCAGGGTCACACAGCTAGTGTTAAGTGTCTGCAGCTGGATTTGGACTCAGGTCCTCCTGACTCTAAGGCTGGAACTCTATCCACTGTGCCACCTAGCTGCCCACAGTGTTTCATTTTTATCCTCTTACAGCCACCTTGTCAGGTATTGTCCTTCTTTCAGTTTCATAGATGAGGAAGCTGATGCTTAGTCAAACTCAGTGACTTGATTATTATTACATAGGAAGTACTGTAGGCAAAATGCACACCCAGTTCTTCTTTCTTTATTCTATTACTCTGCGTGGATTTCTACTATCTTGATTGACAGAAATCTTTTTTGACATATTTGTAAAAAATTGCATCATTTCAGGTGTATCATAAGTGTTTTTTGTGGAATGCAGAATATAGTACCAAGTTCAGGATATTTGTTCAGGATATTTTTGTAGAGAGTTGGATCAGAGGACTCTTGGGTTTCATTTAGGCTAGTTCCTTCATTTTTATTTCTTTAAGCTTTAGACTACAGTGTTTACTGTATTATTGTATAGATGACAGTAGACTAGTAAAGGAATAACTAGAAATGACCATGGTCCATACAGTGTTATTTAGAATGCCTGGAAGTCATTAATGACTTAGCAGAATGATACTGGATAAGTTTGCTGTCTTCTTGGCTCCATGTTACAGAGTCAATGCTTCTGGGTCAATTTAATACATAACTGAGACTGAAACATAATCTTTAGGTCAGCCATGAGAATTTAATTTGAAAGTTCATTGAGAGTTGTTCATATAGCCTTAATACATAATCTCACCAAATAATTTGTAAAAATTAACAGTGTTGATAACAGCCCAGGATGTGGTCTTTAGGGAATGGAAGATCTCCGTAGCCATTGAGGGTGTAGATTATGGAAAGTTATTGTGGGATGGGATGAATAAATTATAAAGAGCTGTTAGATACTAGAATGGTAATTGGAACAAACAAGCCCACCTGTGGTGGAGCTCCAACACTTCTCTTAAGAACAAATATTCTGCTTCTCTACAGATAAGTGCAATGGATGCATCTCCACGCAACATTTCTCCTGGACTACAGAATGGAGAAAAAGGTTTGTCTTAAAGCCGAAAGGTCTTATGTTACCTTCAGGACTTTTAAAAATGGTCATTGTAATTCTTTTCTTTCTGTTGGAATTAGTGATGTATGTTTCATTTCTATAGCATTCATTACACGATTAGCTTTAAAGAATTCTATGTTAGCTGCAGATAAATTAAAGCTATATTAGCAAGGAATCAGAGGAATAAACTGAAATTTAACTCCTGGTTAGGAGGCTAATTCTCAGGTTTCACTGTAAACTCTGCATATTTGGTTCTTTTTTCCTCCCCATAAATCTTCCCCTCCCCCCTAAAAAAATTTTTTAAAAAAAATTTATTTATGTTTAGTTTTCAACATTCACTTCAACAAGATTTTTGAATTCCAAATTTTCTCCCCATCTCATCCCTCCCCCCACCCCAAGATGGCATGCATTCATAGTACCCCTTCCCCTAATCTGCCTTGCCTGCTATCTCCTGCCCCTCTCCTCCCTGTCTGCCTTCTCTTATCTCCTTCCCCTTCAATTTTCCTATAGGACAGGACAGATTTCTATACCTCATTTCCTTTATATCTTATTTCCCAGTTGCATGTGAAAACAATTTTTTTTGGACATTTGTTTTTAAAACTTTGGGTTCTAAATTTTCTCCCTTCCTTCTTCCCCACTCACCGTCATTGAGAAGGCAAGCAACTTGATACAGGTTATACATGTGTAGTCATGCAAAACACTACTGTAGTAGTCAGGTTGTGAAAAACTAAGTATACCAAAAAAAACTTTACTAACTTAAGTTTTTGAAGCTGTTTCTTTCAGTAACTGGTGACCTTCTAATCATATTTGTAGGAAAAAAAAATGATTTAGAAATCTTTTCCTAAAGAAATATCTAGATTTAGAGCAGCACATCTTAATTATGATTAAGTGAGATTTTTATAAAAGTTTTTTTGAAGTTATTTTTGGTAGAAAATAATCATTTTATGATACATTTTTAAAAAAATATTCTTGTTTTATGCATTACTATAGTAAAGGAAGCTTCATTGTGGAAAACAGAGTGGCATAGCATTAAAGAATGCTAGATTAGTAATTAAGATTATGTTTGAAGCTCTGTAATGAATGAACCATGAGATCTTAGATGAGTAAGTTAAAAAAAC
The DNA here is from genome assembly GCF_900497805.2 of Vombatus ursinus. Classification (NCBI taxonomy): domain Eukaryota; kingdom Metazoa; phylum Chordata; class Mammalia; order Diprotodontia; family Vombatidae; genus Vombatus; species Vombatus ursinus. The sequence goes on along the minus strand of NW_020954580.1, from coordinate 16,942,915 downwards.
TGAAGCTCAGATTATCTGTAAAATCAGGTTATCTAAATGATGTTTTTCACTTTTAGTTTAAAAATCACTTCAGATACAAAATAAACTTGTTCCATTTAAAAACATCAGATAAAAATAGAATTATCACAGATCTGGAACCCTAACACCATCATCATAATAAATAATAAATATAAATAATAATAATAATAAAAATTCAGATGTTTAAGAACTTGTCAAAATTTGTTTTCACTTTTCTTCAGAGGATCGATTCTTAACAACCTTATCAAGTCAGAGCTCCACGAACTCCACACATCTCCAGCTGCCAACTCCTCCTGAAGTCCTGTCTGACCAGGTGGCGGGAGGGCCTTCTGAAGCAGACACAACTAGTAGCTCAGAAGGTAGAGCTGAATAATTCTGCATGATATACTATAGCCTTCTCCCCTTTTTCTTTCCCAAATCATAGAATAATTACTTAAAACTCTACCATTCAGTTTTATTGATATGTACAACATAGAAGACAAATACTGTAGAAAGAAATTCAAGACTGAGACTACATTTTGTACTGTGCTTGTAGAATATTAGATATGCATGGTGTTGTTCTTCTTTCCAGATGTATTTGATGGACATTTATTGGGATCTACAGACAGCCAAGTGAAAGAAAAATCTACAATGAAGGCTATATTTGCAAATTTGCTTCCAGGAAATAGCTATAATCCTATCCCCTTTCCTTTGTGAGTATTAGTCTAATGCAAAGTAATTATGTTAAGGGTTTGTTTGATTATCATATGATTTGTTTTAATTGAAAATATTCCTATTTCTCTTGCCAGAAGTAGTACTCTCTTATATACTACATTTAATATAAATTGACATAGATCTGAGTGATGAGAATACTTGTTCCCATGAGATAGTTTCCTTATTTCTATATGGTATAGGAATTGGCTAGTTGGGCTGGTGCACTTTATAAGTACTCATTACTTTGAATTTTTGGTGCTGAAAAAGTTGAAAACTCTTCAGGACATGGACAAACAAACTGAAAAAAGATAAAGAGATTTTGATATTTGTTACTTTTTTACACAAAATACTTTATTATTATGTAAATACATGTATATTTTCTGTAAGGTTTAATGTGGTTGATAATTGAGTGTATGTGTAGGTATAGAATTTTGTGATGAAATATGTACATAACTGAAATTTGATTTTTGGTGGTGAATTATAACTTAGATATGGAAAGTAGGAATATTTAACTCCTTTCACTTAACTAACCAATCCTTCATCAGCAAGCACTGAGTACCTGCTAGGTGCCTGGTACGGTCCTAGGCCCTAGGGATACTGAAGAAAAAAATGTAAGGCTTCTTCCTTTAAGGAACTGAGATATGTATTTTCACTTTGGGTAATTGTATTTTAAGAACTGCAAAAATAGTGGCAAATTATAAGGTATCTATATTTTGATATATTAGTACAGTTTTTGAAGTTGGGGACAGCATAGAGTTGGTCCTGACTTAGGATTTCATTGGTATAGGAATTCCTACTGGTGAAGAAACTTTCTGCAACTGCTCAGCAAGTGTCTTAGAGAGTTGCCTCAGGCAGTAAGAGGTTAAGTGATTGTCTGGGTCACCAGAGTTAGTAGGTATCAAAGACCGAATTTGAACCCAGGTCTCTCTGACTCTAGGACTGAGTCTTTCCCCTGTGCTACACAGCCTTCATTGGAGATACAGTTGCTTAACATGCTGACTACCTAGGTGTTTTCATATGTACTTCAGTTTTGTACTTCATACGTGAATATGAGGCTACTGGTACCATTACTTGAAAGATTTAATGTCCTTCATAGGGATACTTGTTGTCTCTAGGCCATTTGTGTTTTACCTAATCTCCCCCTTTGTACAATTGCTGGCCTAGATTAGGAGTTTGATATCGACAGTCTAACAAAGTTTTGTCTGTGTGAAACTGATTGACCATAGGAATCCAACATTGGTCTCAGTACCATGTATATATGCAACTAAAAAGAGATACCTATTAATATTATTTTTCTACACTGTATATTATAAGAAATTTTTTTCTTGTTAGAGAAGACAGTGACATTTTTGCAGGATGTTTTGCTGTTTTTTTCTTTTTCTTTTTTGGGTAACAACTTTTGACTTAAATTGAATCATCTCATCTTTCAGTTTCTGTATGCTTTCTGTGTACATGCAGGACTTCAGGAGGAGTAGCTTTCCAGCTTTTTTTCATAGTAAATATGTTGCATTGTTTTAGGCGTATTGTATCTTAACTTTTTGACGTAAGCCCTCTTTCAAGTTTACCACAAAATAAATTATTTTGGGAATGTGTTCTTTATTGCCTATCCTCATTGATAAAAACACAGCCAAAGATATGTGGCAAAGAGCGTACTTTTGTTGGCGAGATGACTATTTTAGAACATCCTGATTGGAGACCCATGCCTGTCTTGGCATTTAAGAAAGTTGAATTATTAGGCTTGAATTTGCAGTATCTGACTGGAAAGTTTGTATTTGTAGTTAGCAGTGTTTAGGTAAGTTATAGTTACTTGTAAGTTCTCTTAACAAGTTGTATTCTTGTTGTTTTAAAATAAAATCATGATTGTTTTATTTATGTGGCTGAATATTTTTTTATCATTCATGCAAAACTATGTCTTTATCATTGTTCCTCCATGATTTTTGCCACTTTTGTTTTTCTGTTTAGTGACCCAGATAAACACTATTTAATGTATGAACATGAACGTGTACCCATTGCAGTCTGTGAGAAGGAACCCAGCTCCATTATTGCTTTTGCTCTCAGGTATTTGATTTTTTGGATATTATCCTTGAGATCATTCACTTATGTTTAAAGCAGTGGTTCTTAACTTGAAGTCTGTGAACTTGTTTTTAAAAATACTTTGATAACTGTATTTCATTATAATTGGTTCTATTTATGATTCTATGTATTTTATTCATTTAAAAACATTTTTAGAAGGGGTCCATGACACCAGAAAAATTAAGAACCTCTGCTTTTATAAATCTAGAAGCAAAATCATTAATTATAAGTAAGTAAAGTTAAGTTTTTTAAGATGTATTCATATGATTGAAATATCTTTTTGAAGGTAATATAACCATTGCTATTTATCTTTTAGATATGGAGTTCAAGATAATTTTTTAACCTAATAATGACTAACCAAGCTAATTAAAGAGCCCCATCCCTCTTGTACTTTGTATTTTCCCATTTTCTTATCTCCTTATTCCATACATGCCCTCTGATAATGAAACATTTCAAAACATTTTCTTACAGATATAATATGCTGTACAACGAATTATTTATCAGTTTCTCCCACTCTGTGCTTTCCTAGCACTTTCATTTATCAGGTTGAGTTTTTTGGCCTACAAAATAGATTTTGTTTCATGATATGTCCATGGGCTGTAAGTAGCCCATGGTATTTTCCTGCCTTTTAAAAAGATTAGTAATTTTCATTGCATTTGAGACTTTTGTTTTTCATTTGTATGTTATGTCTAAAATGAAATTTGAATGTTTATTTTCCAGTTGTTAATATTACATATCATTGCTATGGCTGAATCTAAAATTGTCTTTTTTTATTTTAAATCCTATTTCAATGGGAAGGCATTTGCCTTTTTGCTTTTAGGAAGATGATACTGCTTTTCACAAGCATTGATGAGCCATAAAACATTAATAAATGAGAAATCTAGAAAAAAGCTTTGCTGAGCAAATAATATCCTTTGGACTTGCAAGGAGCAGGTTTTCTAGTTTAGATATTACTTGAAAACATCTTTTTAATTACTTAAAAATTAACTGCATCTTAGATCTGTTCCTTCTTGTATGAATATAGAAGTATCTGCTTCACTTGAAGGTTAATGACTAAGCATTTGTAATCATCTTGTATTATTATGGAGGTAGAGGGAGTTATGGACAATTATACATAGAAGGCTCACCTTTTCCTCAAGCTTAGATTTCCTTAGGTAACCTGGATGAACTTTTGATTTGGGTTTTCTTTGTTGTTATGGTTCCCTTAAAGCTTTTAAGTTTGCTTAAAGTGAAGAGCCAAGCTATGAAATTAATAGAGATTGCATGAGATGATCTCCGAGGGACCTTCTAGCTCTAACGTTCTCTGTTCTGTGATTCTAAATATTTTTCAACCGCTTTCTACTTTTAGTTGTAAGGAGTACAAAAATGCCTTAGATGAATTATCCAAAGTGTCTCTGCGGAATACTACTGAGGAAGTGCTGCAAGCAAGCAGGTTTGTGAAATTCCATAGAGTATTTTATAAATTGGAATTCTCTTGTAAATTTTTTTCTAAAAATAATCTAATTTTTTGGTTTTGTAGCATAGTATTTATATGATAAAAATTTCTAAGTTACCAAAGATGGCTCATTTATTTTGAACATTATTTGATAAAACAGTTCTAGTATAACAAATGATTCTGAACAGTCTTTTGGAGTGTGGCGTAGTAGGATTTGACCAGTAATTGTATAATTATTCAAAGTCTGCAGGATTTTGATACTCTCATTTTTTTTTCGTTGAAAAATAAGGTACTTGTTAAATTAATTGTTACGCTACAGCCTGACTGCAAAATTAAACAAAAGAAGAAGATATATTTTCTGAAACTTTGAGGAATTTTTTGAGAACTAGATTTTTTGGTTCTATTTAATAGGTTCATCCTCTGAGACATTCAGAGACTTCATATTGTTTGTATCATTGAAGTTGACAATTGATTTGACAGTTTGAGAAATAAAATATTTAATTTTGCTTAATATTAGCATTAGATTTTAAATCAATGATTTCTATGATAAGGTTACAAAAAGGCAAGCCTAATTTCTTTTCCTCTAAGCTGAAAATTTCTTTAAGTCATCCAAGGTTAAACTTACCTAATCATTGATTTTACTAAATTAGGTCTACCTAATACAGTTTAACTAGCCGAGGTGAAAGATTTTGTTTTTTCATTAACTCCAAGATTCACTGAATGAACTCAGTTCATTTAGGAAGAATATGAGGAAAATAAACCAGTCACTGAAACTGTTTGAAATAAAATTTTAACTTAATTCTACGCTTTATGTCTTCAGCAGTAGAATTTAAAAATTTTTAATGACTGCTTGTTTATCACTTTGTTTCCTTCCCAATTCTGAAAAACCACTGCCTCTTTAGAGGCCAGAACATATTCTCATCAACATTTTACCGCATCCTCAAGTTTGTCATCCAAGACCTGCCTGCCTTCCAAAATGGTTATTATGTGTCTAAAATAATTTATCACCTAAGTGGCCCACCTTGTGGAGATATCGTGTACACCAAATACATTCAGTTATCATGCTGTTTCTAGCTTTGTGGAACATGCCAGAACTTTTGTTGTACTGAAATTCCTTTAGCAATCCTGGGCCACTCTCATGCCAGAGTGAAGTGTCCAAGTTACAACTAAAACCTTAACCAAGAAAAAAAGTTCCTGATTCTAGATAAAAATCAAAAGAGCTTCCCTAGGAGCAAATACTTACTATTTAATTTCATCTTATTTTCCCTTTTTGCCAATGAAAAGGTCTTTTTTTCTATTTTCTGTGTTTCTATAAGCTGTGAATTAAATGTATAAATCAATGTGTAAAACTCATTTCTACTCGACATTTCAGTACTTTGGACAACAGACCCAAGAGTAGCAGCCCTGTGAGATTACCAGAGCTTTCGGGGGGATCAGCAAGTCGACCAGCAGAAGCAGAACCTCAGCCCCGTAAGACTGCACAGTTGTGGTGTTTGTTAGCAGTAATAGTTGGCTTAGTTTGTTATTCCAACTGCAGTAAGATATGTTTATAGGTGTTGGTGAAAGAGGAAAAGTAGTCAAATAAGAAATGGCCCTCAAAAGCATTTACTTCTTTGGGTTTTTGGTTTTGAAATTTTTACAAGGCCTCTTTTTTGCATGCTTTGCCATTGTCCTGTTATGCAATGTATAACTGTATACATTGTAGCCTAGTATAGCAGAAAGATACTGGACTGGATTGGTATCAGAATACCTGGGCTTGAAACCTCGCTCTCCTGCTTGCTACCTTTGTGAGCTTGGGCAAGCACTTAACCTCTCTATGTACCTAAGGTGTTTTTTTGTAAAATGAAGGGGTTGAGTTAGATACATATCACTTCCAGCTCCTCTTAATGTAAGTAGTCAGTTGAATAACAACTTTAAGCACCTATGCTTGGCTAAATGCTTTTCAGAAGGATACTCTTTTACTAATATGGAGCTTTCAACTTAAGAGTCTCTACAAAGAAACTAAACTATTCATGAACCTGAGAAAATAGAGGCCATTTTTCTGTGAGCTTCCTCTTCTCCCTAAATATCATAAAACCCCTTGATATCAGTCGTCTGCTCTTTCCTTTATTCAAGTTTCTGATAATGAGGCCACCTTCTAGCCAAAGCCAACATCTCTTCATGTGTCCTGTATTCTGTCCCTTCCCATTTCCTCTAGCAGAGTGCCACCTCGGTCCCCCCCCCCCCCCCGTCTCTCTGATTATCCTTCCCTGCTACCTACAAATACATGGAAGTCTTCCCATCTTTAATAGCCTTCACTAACCCTACTATGCCCTTCAGCAGTTGTCTAAGTTGCTTAACCCTTTCTCAACCTAGAAAGAAGCTTAAGGACACATTTTTTGCTTTCACCTCCTCACCTTTCATTCCCTTCTCAAACCTTTGCAATCTGGCTTCCCCAATCTTATCACTTAACTGGAACTTTTTTCAAAGTTAATTGATGATCTCCAAATCTGAGGCCTTTTTTCTCATTCGTAATCATTCTTAATCTTTCTTCTGCATTTCATGCCAACCTTTCCTGGTTATTCTCGCTTCTCTGTGTTTTTGTGACACTACTTTCTCCTGTTTCTCCTTCTACTCATGTAATTACTCCTTCTCAAAGTCTCCTTTGTCTGGCTCGTCATCCATGTCATGCCTACTAAATTCTTATTGTACCCCAACTCTCTGCCCTGGTCCCTCTCCTTTTTTCCCTTTACACTTATTTGTTGACTATGTCAGCTCCCATGGGTATATTATTTGTTTATGCAGATGACTGGCAGATCTACATGTCTTCCATGGCCTCCTCAGCTGCAGTCACCCATCACTCAGCTGCCTGTGGGAGATCTTAAGTTCAATCTAACCAAAATAGAGCTCTTTACATTACTCCCCAAACCTTCTGCTTTCAAACTTCCCTTCCTGATAGCATAACTGCATCACCATTCTTCTTTCTACTTGTCCAAGTTCTCATCCTTGAGTTTATCCTGGGTCTTGCCAAAGCGAATTTCCTGGTTTTTCTCACATATGGTACTTAGTCTTCTGTCTCTCCCTTGCATTCCTTCAAGACTCAGTATGAGTCTATCCTTGTCTCGCCCAAATGCTAGTGTTCTCCCTCCTCAAACTGTTGTATTTATTATTTTATTCTACATAAACTTACGTGTACACACATTGCATCTGTGGGGCATTAAAGTTGCTGAGAGTAAGACTATTTCATTTTGTTGTTTTTGTATTCCTAGCACAGTGCCCAGGACATAGGAGGTGTTAAATAAAGGCTTATTGATTTATTTGAGTAGCTTCTTTTCTTCCATGCCTCTAACCCAGGCCTTCACAACTGTGGCCTGCTGAAGGATTTCAAGACGGGGAGTGTAGAAGATGTTTTTCTCTACATTTCTCGCAGGCCACCCAAAATCCTTTGGCGTGCAGGCCTGCTCTAGCCAGTGAGAAGAGCTTACCTGGGAGACAGCTGACTGACTGAGTGGGGCAGTGGGATGTATCACAAGTAACCGTAAAACATGAAGTTGAGAGTTTTAATAAAACTCAGACTTCCTTCTTTGTATAATGCTTTCTGCCACCCAGGAAATTAATTCAAACATTTGAAATTCAACTGTAGTTGATAAGGCTATTTGGAAAATAATACTCACTTATTTTGTTTTTAGCCAAAAAGGCTTCGGGAGTGTTGTCTTTCTTCCGTGGCACAGGAGGGAAGAGCCCCGACCTGTCTTCCCAAAAGAAGGAGACTTTACGTGGTGCAGATAGTGCTTACTATCAGGTTGGGCAGATGGGCAAAGAAGGGGCAGAGAACCAAGGAGTAGAACCTCAAGGTGTGTTCAAAGTGGTAAAGTGTAATTTATTCTAAACTTAAATGTTTTTTAGTAGGATGGTTTTTGTAGGTTGGGCAGTATGTGTTTACTCTCATGGTAAGGCTTTGAATTTATAATGTACCCAGAAAGCTGAGCTTTGCCAAACTCTTTGAAATAATGTTCTTTACTTGATAAGATTCACAGTTCCTTTCTCATAGTTCTCTTGCTCAGGAATTCACAGCACAATTTAGGATATTTTTCTCATTTTGATTTTTTTTTTTTCAGTATTACCTATTGAATATATTTATTGGGTATAGGACTAGAGTATAAATAGCTGGTCTAAAAAAACCCTTAAGAATAATTTTGTTGCCTTTTTTTAAAACTAAAATTTAAACAGAGTGTTCAGGTATCATGTTAATGGGTTGCTTATGGCATATAAAGTCATAAATATTATCCTTCCAGTTTTGGTCTGTGTTTTGAAAGGTAAATTTTGAAATGTAGAAAATATAAAAATAATGGTTGCTTATTAATTAGCTGTTTGTAAATGATTAACAATGTTTGTAATCAATTTAATTCAGTAAGCATTTATTAAGTGCCTACTGTGTGCCAGGCATTGTATTAGGGGTGGGAGATGTAAAGACACAAATAAAACAGTCCCTACCCCAAGGATCTGATGTTTTACCGTGGGGAAGGACTACATGAACAGATGGATAATTACGGGCAGGAAAAATTTCATTGGAGGCTGGGGAGAACAGTTATAACAGCAGATATTAGGAAAGATTGGCTGTTAGGAGGTGTTATAAGCTAAGCCTTGGAGGGAGCTAGAGATTCCAAAATGTGGGGAGGTGAGTCATGAGAGCGTTTCATGCATGGGAGAAGAAATGAATTTTTAAAATTATTTCATTTTCTTGAGATAATATATTCTGTAGGGCAATCTTAAGAAAAAGATTGACCACCAGTTTACTGCAAGTTGGGTAGAATTTGCATTTTAGCTGGAAATTAAACTGAATTTAGATAATTTCAATTTATTTGTTTGTTGAAATACAAGCTAAGGAGGAGAGTAAGTTCTTTCTAAGAGTGAGAACCATATTATGTTGTGGTATTGATTAATTTTTGAAAATTAATTGGCATCTAGCATGAAAATGACTTTATCTGTTCCTGAAATAATTTTTTTTAGATGAAATAGATGGAGGGGAGACCCAAAAAAAACAACTTGCAAATCCTCATGTGGAACTTCGTAAGTATAGAATCATTTAGGGTAGTTTTGAGGGGAAGGGATTGTAGTTGTACAAATTGTCATCTTTTCAAGGGCCTCTGGCTTCCAAACAAATAATACCGATTAGTTGTTTTACCATGTGGTGATAAAAATAGATATCTAAGTCTGTGCAAGCTGACATGAAACTTTTTAAAAAGGTAACTTTATATTTAAGTAGGAACATCATCTATAGTGTGATTTGTATCTAGATTTCACATCAGTAATTGAAAACTAGAATCTTTTTTGCCTTCAGAAATCATTTGGGGCCTGGATGATTTTATATAGAGTGATGAGAATAATCTTAAATTATATGGTGTATATGATTTTAAAGTAAGACCCAAGAACCACTGTAAAAAAGGGGAATTGGTTCTTGACTCAGCTTTGTTTTTAATTTATCTGAAAGTATGTGACTTGCAGTTCGTAAAGTTTTCTGAACATTTCCTTGACAGAACTATGATAATGCTCTAGAAGGATGATTTTATACTGAAAATATCATTTAGCATAGGGTTATGGGAGGAATGAATTGGTTGTGTTTTTTGAATGTCTTGTTTCTGATTTATAAAGTTTTCTTTCTTCCTTTGTATTTGTTCACAGAGTTTTCTGATGCTAATGCCAAGTTCTACTGCCGGCTCTATTATGCTGGAGAATTTCATAAAATGCGTGAAGTAATCTTGGGGAGCAGTGAAGAGGATTTTATCCGTTCCCTTTCTCACTCTTTGCCCTGGCAAGCCAGGGGTGGAAAATCAGGAGCTGCATTTTATGTGACTGAAGGTAAGTTAGCTATTTACTAGGTAGATAGCATTTGTTTATTTATTTATTTATTCATTTATTTAAGGTGTATGACTAGAAGAAAACTTTGATTAAGTAGAAATTAGGTTTCGAAATTGGAAGATCTGAGCTTGAATCCTGACTCTGCTAATTTCTACCCTGCCTGTGTGACCTTGACAATTCACTTATTCTAGCGAGGCTTGTTTTCTCATCTATAAAGTAAGGATGTTAGATTATAACATTGCCAAAGTTGTTTCTCTTTCTAAATCCTTTAATCTTGTGGCTTAGGTATCACACTGGCATTGAAATATATGATAATGATAGCTTTATTTTTTTAGAAAGAAACTTTTTGTTTTTCTTTTTGTGCTTGAAAGTATATGTGATATAGTAAGGAATATGCATTTTAGGGGATATAATGGTTTGAATAAGCATTAGTTAAATGTCTGATTCTGGGTTCCACAAATTAAAATGTAAATGGAATAACTTGGGAGAGGATTTCAAAAGGGAACTGTGGAGTATATTAATGAAGAAAAGCTAAAATAAATTAAGCATATTTAACTTGGAGATGAGAAAACAGCTAAATTGTTTTATGAAAGTTAGACAGGTGGCGTACTAAATTTTCTTCATCTCTACCTGAAAACTAGATGATTTGAAAAGGACTTACACTGTGAGATGACCAATTTAGATTAGTAAGAATTTTTGTTGAGATGGTGTTGTAGGTAATCAGTTTCTATAATTGGTTGCCAGAGTAGGCTATGTTTCTTTAAAGGAAAAAAAAAGGATAGATTTATTACCTGCCTAAAAGGAATATAGGTGTGGTTTTAGGTCAATTTTTTTTTTTTTTAACCTAACGTGATTTTATCAGTCCATGTGAAGAGAACTTCCTCTATTGATGTAGGTTGGCACCTTGTCTGTAACTTTAATCTTGGAGAGTTGCCCAGAACACTGAGAGGTTAAGCAATTTACCTAGGTTTACACAGCCCTTACGTGTCAGAGGTGGGCCTCCAAATCAGGTCTGCCTGACTCTGAGATCAGCCTTTTGTGGCTCTTAGCTACATGACTCTTAGCTAAATGCAGGTTTTTATATGTCCTTTTAGTCTTCTTTCTAGGCCTATAATTGTTTTAGATAATAACCATTGATTAATTAAAGCAAATGAATAATTTAGGATTTTGTTAGAAGTGGTATCCTATGTGTAACCATGAAATATCTGTAATAGCTATAGATCCCTCAGGGTTAGATGTATCTATGTTTAAACATACAGCCATCTATACATAGGGCTCTCTCTTTGTATATGTCTATTTTTTGTTTGTTTACATTCAATTCTGTAGAGATTAAGCCTCTACCAGGCCTGGGGATACAAAGACAAAAAGGAAGTAGTCTCTTCCCTCATGGAGCTTAAATTTTACTGGGGATGCAACATCTAGAAAGATAAGCAAATATAAAATAGTTTGAGGAGAGAGAGAAAACACTAAGAAACAGAGAAGGACCAGGTTATCTGCAGAGGAGGGAGGGGCATCTGAGTTGAGCCTGAAAGGAAGATACTGATTCTGAGAGGTGGACATGAGGAAATGGATTTCAGGCATGGAGAATAGCTTGTGTAAATGTGCAGAGGTGAGCAATGGAATGTTGAGTTTGGGGAACATTTCGGCAGTCCAATTTGTCTAGAATGTAGACTGCAGGAAGGGGAGTAATATGAAATAAATCTGCAGAGGTCATTGAGAGCAAGATTGTGGTGGCCTCTAAATGCTACAAGAGAAGTTTGTATTATGCAAAGATGGTAGGGAGTCACTGAAGGTTTTTGAGTAGGATTTTGAATCATATTCACATCTGAGTCTTAGAATGATTATTTTGGCAAATGTGTGAAGGATTACTTGTAGAGAGAATATACAGGTTCTAGGAATACCACTTAGGATGTTTCTGTTGTAAGCCAGGGAAATGGTGATGAGGGACTCCTGAACTAAGCTAATGGTTTTGTGAATGGACAGGAGAAATGAGAGATGTTGGGGAGATAGAATGGAAGAGATAATGGACAGGGAGAAACAGATAACACTGCATATCTGAATCTGGGTGATGGGAAGATAGCACCTTCCAGCTTCATAGGAAAACTTGTGAAGGTTTTAGGGGAGAACATATATAAATGTATCTGTACTTATATTTCACGTTATAGAACATGAAGGGGAGGAATTATATGTATCTGCTTGCTTCAGTTACCTCATCTTTTTGCCATAATATAAAATTATACAAGGATATTCATACAAACATGTATACATTGTTAGGTTTAGAGATCTAAAGTAATTAAAGAAGACATATTTAGCATTTTTGAAATGGTTAACTATGAGTAGCTTCAAGATTTAAGCAGTATCTATAGAGATATATTCACAGCAAACTTTTAGATAAGACGTTGAATTATTTACTTAATGTGTTTATTTTCTGAAGTGTAGAGAAGTTCTGCGTAAATGTAGGTGTCGTATATGTGTTTATACACATCCTTATACATTCACAGAGGATCCATGATTTCATCAGTGTGGGGACTCCTACCTACCTTTGGGGTCACAACCCTCTGCATGCTTAAGTGGATGATTCCAAAGTTGCTGGGTTTGAAGAGCCATCATCTAGTATCTGACTTTCTCTTTATTGATACACACACACACACACACACACACACACACATATGCACACACACACGCCAGTGAGAGAGAGAGATTTTGTGAACATATGAAATTGAAACTTTTCAGATGACAGATTCATTTTGAAGCAGATGCCCCGCCTGGAGGTCCAGTCTTTCCTTGACTTTGCGCCACACTACTTCACTTACATTACTAATGCTGTACAGCAGAAGGTAGGAACAAAATGGACTTTTATATATATATATACTGGATTTCTCTGTGCTTTCCTGCCTCCCCACTCCCAACCCATCATCTTGAACCTTGAATTAAAAGGGACAAATTTCCAGAAGAGATAGCTATGAGTAGCATATACTTGGAGTGGAAAAATCTAAGTTTTGTCCTTGGAAAAGTTGTGTTCAGATCCTGGCTCCACCACTAATAGTGTGACACTAGATAGGTCCCTTACCTCTGAACTTCAAGTTCTCTCCTGTGAAATGGGGATAATAATTTTTCTGCTCTTTGCTTCAGAGGGTAGATATGAGGATCAAATGAGGTAGTCCAGCTTTCAGTCCACCCTGGCCACCATCTTGTCATCTGCTTCCATGGGTTGTGACAATCTACTCTGCTATGCCTAGATTCCACCTCCTAGAATGTATGTTCCTCGAGAACAGGCATGATTTTGCTTTTTGTACTTGTATCCCTGGAGTAAGTGCTTGGTATATAACAAGTGTTTAATAAATAATTTTCATTCGTTCATTGTGTCTTACAAAAGAAACTCTCGAAAATTATATAAAATATCAACAGCTCTTTCTTATTAAGTATGTGAATCTTTGATGTCATTGATGTGGGTATTCCTTCCATTGGTGCAAATTGAAACTAAGCCATGCTTTTTCATTCTTTGTGATTCCATGTTCTCCCTTATACCCTATGTGCTAGAGGCCTTGTTATGTAGGATTTTTTATCATTGTACAGGTACTAAAGCAGCACTTGGACTACCTGTTAACTTTATTCTTTTGAAAAACATTCATGCCTTGAAAAATATCAAAACGTTCAGATTGGATAAAATTGCTGTATAGAAACAACCCACTGTTTTATTGTTGTTACTGTAATTCAAATATGTAATTCACATAATTCAGTTATCTTGAGTTCTTAGGCTATCTAACTTGTCAGTATCAGTTCAGCATGTTTTGGGTGCTATTAAAACACTATACATATACTCTTATGTTTTAACAATTTTCACATGTTCTCTTTGAATGATTTTCTATCTTGATTAGAGACCCACAGCATTGGCCAAAATTCTTGGGGTTTACCGAATTGGTTATAAGAACTCTCAGAATAATACTGAGAAGAAGCTGGATCTCTTGGTCATGGAAAATCTCTTCTATGGGAGAAAGATGGCTCAGGTAAGGTATTCTGGATTGTATAGAACAACCTATTTCGTACCTTTCTGCAGATAACTAAATGTAGTAAATTATAATAAACCTTTTATGTGAAGTGGTCCAGTAACAAGATTGATGTTTAGTTTCACACTAAATAGCTCTTTATGACAGTTTAATAGAGAAACTTTTGACTTGCTGAACCCCTGAGGAAATTATAGTAATATGGTAATGCAGAATTCCTACAATTTAATAATATAATTTATGCCAGTAAATTGATTATATGTTTTAGGTGTCTTACAATTACTTTAGTGCTAAATATATGGATATATTTCACTGACTTTTTTTTTTTCAGTGACTTACTAAATGTATAAGAACTCTTGATGTGTAAATTCCCTCTTCTATCGTAGGTATGCAACTGCTTTGACTTACCTAGGGTCACACGGCCAGTATGTGTCACAGGTAGAGCTTGAACCCAGGTCTGGCTCTCTACGCACTATGCACTGCTCCCTACATTTTTCATGACATTACTTGACAGTTACTACAAGGTATGATTAAATATCAACTTCAGAGTGTTTTAGTGAACTAGGATTCTTCTTTTTTTAATCAGGTTTTTGATCTGAAGGGCTCTCTTAGGAACCGAAATGTGAAAACAGACACTGGGAAAGAAAGCTGTGATGTTGTTCTGCTGGATGAAAATCTTTTAAAGATGGTTCGAGATAATCCTCTGTACATTCGTTCTCATTGCAAGGCTGTGCTGAGAGCCTCTATCCATAGTGACTCCCATTTTCTCTCTAGTCACCTCATTATAGACTATTCTTTACTGGTGGGACGAGATGATACCAGTAATGAACTGGTAGTTGGAATTATTGGTAAGTAAATACATGAAATTTGCTTTTATTAAGACAATACAAGTTGAAATGAAATATACTATAGATTATTATTGAACCCTGATGATAATCTTACTGAGTTTTCCCCATAAAGTTTCTTCTCTTCTGGCTTCCATTTTTTCATCAAAACTGTTCATCTGAAAAGTCACAATTTTAATTTGATACATTTCTAAATTCCACTTTATTGTTACCTCTTTTTCTTTTGACAGATTACATTAGAACATTTACATGGGACAAAAAGCTTGAAATGGTAGTGAAATCATCAGGAATTTTAGGAGGCCAAGGTGATAAATACTTCTTTGTATTCATTTCATCATTTTTCCTGTACTCCCTGAGGATAGGGACTGTGTTTGCCTTTCCTTGTATTCCCCAGCCCTTAGCACATGCCTGCACATAGTTATAGTTAAGCACTTAGCAAATACTTTGGTGACTAACTGATCTACTTAATCCTTTTCCTTAATGCTAAAGCCTTATGCCTATCTTTAGAAATTCATAAAAGTAAATGGTTTAGCCCTTATTTCTTCCATTCCTAGGATTATTAAATATATGCCCATTTTTTGTTATTGCTTCTTCCTGAAACTTCAAGGGAACACTTCTTACTGTAGACAAGATTCCACTGAATATTTTTCTCTGGTCAGGCAGCACTGGTAGTACATGGATTTCCAATAGGACTTCTAAGCATGCATGTCTTTTTAAAAATATGTAAAGTTATATTGATATTATGTATGATCTGGGAGGGATGGTAATAGTAATAGCCAGCATTTTTGTATAGTACCTTTAAGGTTTGTAAAATGCTTTATTCATGTTCTCATTAGATCCTCACAATAGACTTCTGAGGCAGGTGCTTTTATTTCCCCTATTTTTCAGATGAGGAAACTGAGGCTAAGAGAAGTTATGTATCTTGGCCCAGAGTCACATAGTTTGTAAGTGTCTTCCTGAATTTGAACTTAGGTCTTTCTGAATTCAATGCAAATTTATCTCCTATACCATCTAATAAAATGCAGCTTACTTGATTTGTTACTTTAGGTCAAAATAAAGTGAACCATACTATTATTCTCTTGAATAATAAAGTCATGATGACAGAAAATGTACTAGCACATTAGAAATACCTCAGTGCCATTTAGAGAACTGAGCTTTTCTGGTGTATTGGGACAGCTCATGTATAAGAATTAGCATTATCTGTTCTGATAGCCTGATTGTCAATTAATTGTTGAGTTCTATAACTTTCCCTCCCCCCTCCCTTTTCTCTTTTTATTAGGTAAGATGCCAACGGTAGTCTCTCCAGAATTGTATAGGACTAGATTTTGTGAAGCAATGGACAAGTATTTCTTAATGGTGCCTGACCACTGGACAGGACTGGGTCTCAATTGCTGAGATGAAGCCCATGTTCTGAATTGAGCTATAGAGAAGTGAGACCAGAAAAAGAGGGTCCAAAAGAAGCTCCAGGCTTTTCCTGTCCTTCACATTTACCACTGTATGCATAGGCCTCTTAACTTCAGTACTTGTAGAGGCCAAATGTACCTGAAATGTAAAATCTGCACTTTTTTTTTTCCTGATACAAGTGAGTTAGCTGTATGCTGTCAGGAAACATTGGAAGATGCAACCCCTCTTCCTCATTTGAATTGAAGGAGAGAGGCAGATATCGAAGGGCTAAAGGTGAAATGTACAGATAAGGACCAGTAAATAAGAGGATGGGATAATGAACCGTAATTATTGCCTTGCCAGAAGAGCTGAATGATGACCAACATAATGCTGTTCCCATCTTTGGAAAACGTTTTTGATGAGTTCTATTTTTGCATTTTTAGTATACAACCTAATATCAACTATCCTCAGAATTTTAAAATAGGTATACATTTGCCTGGTTGGGTGGGGGTTGGGTGGAGGTTCGTTTTTGTTTTATGAAGTATTCCATTAATGGCCATTCAAATAGATCATTGTGATGTATTAAAATAACATAAAGATTTGACAGAAGGTGGTTTCTATCTTACCTGAAAGAACTGTATTTCTTGTATATCCCTATAACTTTTCCCTACTTAAGTATTTAAGATGGTTTACAAAATCAGTCCTCAGGCCATAAGTGCTGACATTATGAGCATTTCAGCTGACTGATAACTACAGCAATCACCATAAATCATTTTTCAGCAGTAACTTTATTTCTTTGTATAAAGATTTTTTGCAGTTTAATATATTTTAACTATACCTCGTTTCTATGTCCTCACTATTTAATCTCTCACTTTCCCCAACATGTTCAAAAAAGTCAATCAAGTGCAACAAAGCTAAGCAAGTCTCTGATCACTTATTAAATCTGGAATGGAGTGTTCTTACCCCCCCCCCCCAAAAAAAAGCTACCTGATTCACTAAGTGAAGAAGGCAGTCCACTGTTTGTTTTATGAAGGTGAACCAACTCAACTTTTGTCCAATGTAAAGCAGCCCAAGTTAAATTTATGGGATTTTGGTATTTCTAGTGACCTAAAGTGAATCTGCATCCTTTACCTAAGCCAATTTTCTATCTTCTTCCTGTTAGGCTAGTTCTTAGCACTCTGAGATATTGGATAAAGTGTTACCTCTTAGGTCTATATAATTCTACTTCGTGGTCCCTGTTTGCTAATGTTTTGTTTAATGCTTAATGTACTTAAAAGAGTACTAGATTTTTCTCTTAGGAAATAAGTATTTGAGTATCTTAAAAAATATCTTAAAAATAATCAGATTATTTGCCCCTGGATTTTTTCCTACATTATGAGTGGTTGAGCCATAATTTTTTCAAGTAGCACATTCCTCAGTATTTATTCAGTATACATTCTTCATGTAGTAAAAATAAAAAATTGGATATTTTCAAGTTACATATAGTTCAGATACCCGGACACCCAAAGTAAGTTTTTTTGAAAGTTTATTTTGGAGAATTAGAGCACTAATCAATTAGTACTTACTAGAAATTTGTTTGCCACAATGAATAAGCTTTCCAGAGATTTATGAATTGCTGTAACATGAAGATAAACACTATTTAAAAACATTGTTTGTCCTTTTGTAAATGTAAAAAAAGTTAGTGGGTTTGTTTTGATATTTTACTAAAAATGAAGGATTTGTACAGAGATGAGAAGTGTGGGCATCGTTATTCTCATCTTAAATATATAACAAAACATACAGAAAAACTGTGCTTTGGTTCCTATAAGGTGGGTGACAAAATCCATGAAGAGCATAATATAATATCTTTACTTTGGTGATTTGAATCCATTAGAAGGTAGTGCTCTTTGTTTTTTACAATGGATAGAGAGGGTAAATTCAGGTCAAGATTCCCACAGTAAGTTCAGTAGATTGGGCCCAGTTTCTTGATTCCTAAATATAGTTTGAGACTGAATTGCTGTTTCAATGCCTTAGTGAATTTCAAATATTATATAGCCATATTCTAGAATGTGGAGAATGGCAGTGAAGGGATTTGGAGGATGTTGAGTAGAAGATGGCTTTTATCCAAATAATCATGTCTAGTCATTTTCCTCTTAAGTAAGACTCACTTTCTATGAAAAAAAATTTCTAAATCAAGACGTTCAGATATCCAGTATTTATTTAGAATGTTGATGTACATCTTAACTTCTACAATTCAGTTTGACAAGCAGTGAAACCTGTTAATATGCTCAGGAAAGACAGGTTTTGAATGCAAAATAAAGCTTTGATTTGCTATTTATTTCTCCTGTTAGGATATTGAAGGTTATATGCTCTACTTTTCACTACCTTTGATAAGGAAGAATTTACTAGAATGCTTTAACTTGTTCCTCTCCCCCCCCCCCCCGCCCCCAATCAAAGATGGCCTTTTCTCAATACCATGTGCAGTAGCTGTAACACTGTATGGATGTGGTTGAATACATAATGCCTTCCCTTTTTTGTGTGTAACAGAAAAATCCCTGATTGCCATTTTTAAAGCACCACTGTCTAGTAGACCTTGATAGAAGCTTATATGACAATGTTTTGTTTTGTTTTGTTTATTTTGCAATATAAATCTTGAAACAACAGAAATAGTTGCCTTCAAGGAATGACCTTTACCTTTAAAATCAGCTTCACAGCTGAGATAGGAAATATAAACTAACTTTAAGTCACAGAACAAATTTGCCTCAGAATTAAAATTTAAGCCTTTTGCTTTAAATAAATAAACCATAGTTGTTTTGGTTTTTTTTTTTTTTGTTATTTTTGCCACTTTTAACAGGTTTTTCAAATTTAATAACTGGAAAATGAGTGTCTAAAAGTGGCTGACCTTTTTTCTCCCATTTCCTGTCATTGACTTGAAAATATTAATACTTAAAAGTTAGGGACCAGGAAGAAATTTTTGAGTTTTCATTCTTAGAATAAAACCTTTATGAAAAAATGAATGTGTTAACTGATGAACGAAAGTAAACTCTGTGTATGTTACTTTAAAGTGGTCTTTTAAACAACTTTATCAAAATGCCTAGTTTTTACTGGCATCAAAGACTGATAAAAGCAATTTGCCAAGTAATATCCAAGGGTAAAGATAATAAATACCATCATTTAAGAGAAAAAGAGCTTTCTCAAGTGCTTTTGAACGTGTGAGTACTTTTAACTTATAAATGTATCAAAACTATTACCATTACACAAAGAGCCTATTGATTATGTCCTTGATAACAGCAATGGATTTTTTTTTTTTAATACTGTGGGTAGCAGAGCTACACCAGCTTTTGTTGTTTCAGTCAGAAGCTTCTCTTCGGCCCTGCTCCCATTTGAAATTGCCTTGTTCAAAACTGATTAGCAAGGAAGGATGTCTATACCTTTAAGGAAGTGTGCTTTTAGATCCTGGTGAAGGACCCAAAAAGAGAGTTGAAAAAAATATTATTATCTTGACTGGGGAAACAGGTCTGGCCATGACCCCGGGGTATTGTTGACAGAGCTAATGTGATTAGATCAGGCATTATTGTCTAGTGCAATGTCTTTTTTTCTTTTTAAGAAGGGTGCATTGTATTATAGGAAAATTAATTGCAATCATGGCAGTGTTTTACAAAACACTGCTTTTATCAATTTTGTATAAATGTAAGATGAATTTTTGACATTGTTAATTTTAACTAGGAAAATTACTTGTGTTATATATCATAATAACTTTTAATTAAAGGAGTTCCAGCTAACTGTTGAAAAGCACTTGATGTATTATATTGTATATATTTCTATTCTACCTTGGTTCTAGCTGTTTTATGTGATTGACATGCTATTTAAGTGATATTTCCCATGACTTTGGAAAATTGTACTGTATATAAATAAGAGTTCCAATAAATTAAGATTTTATTTCATTTGGTTTGCTTCTTGAGCCATTTCCTGAAGGGCCCCTGCTGGGTTGTTGTTATGTTCCATCTTTCGTAATGCAGCTACCAACCATTTGCTACTTCAGGATGCAGAGATTTAAGATTCAGTAGGTGAAACTCCCCACTTTGGTGCAGCCATGAGTTTAAAGTGGACCAGTTACTTTTGCAAACTTTGGCCTTCAGCCCCAGCATAGCTGCAGCCTCACTTTCCCGTTGTCCCAGATTGGTTGTAACACCCCAGAGGGAGTTGGAGTGCCGTAGGGAAGGCAGGGTGCTAGACCAGCTGCCCAGAATGGGGGAGGGAAGAGTTGGTGCCAGTGTGACCTTGGCATGACCTCGAGATCCCCCCATCTTCAGTTGCCAGCAGATGGAATGTTACCCAAACCCTGCTGCCTGTGTGGCTTATGGTCCAGAGGGACTAGCGGGCAACCATCCCTTGTTGCCCCCAAAGTTATGGAGCAGAGCCAGGGCTAGTCGTAGGGAAAGTAAGGGGCCTCTGAGAGTGCCCTAGACCTTCCCACTATAAAGTCTCCCATGGGTTATGAGACTGCCATGCCCCTAAATGCCACACAAAGAAGGGCTAAGTCATGTCAGGAGGAAATGACACATTTTATTCAAAATAACAGATTTCATAAGATATCCCACATTAACTTAGAGCCACACATAGCATACAAATACAAGTATGTAAAAACTACAGAAATGTGGAAAGACAATTGGTGAGAGGTTCATTGTTTAAGGTTAGGCTAAGTAAACAAAACAGAAATTACTACCCAGATTAATGATTGGTATAATCACTAGATTAAGTTATAGATCAGACATGAGAAAGAAACATGGGATTACTTGAACTGATTGATGCATTGTGTAATAAACAACCAGGAGAAAATATATGAAATCACTACATTGATCTCAGTGAAAACCAAAGAAGTCAGTTAAATTCTACAATTAAGTAATCTTGGTGTAAGATAACTGATGGCAAACACATCTTCCTCTTCTCTCTGGAGAGATGTGGAATGGGACATATCTGCTGTCGGAGGCATTGTATTATCACGTTTGAATAAATGTATTTATCTGTTAAAAGGAAAGGACTAGTATAAAAAGAAGAAATAAGCAACTCCCCCCTCCCAAGTCCCAGCGTGTAGAAAAACTATTGTGGAGTGTCATGGAAGGGGTGGTAAAAGAATGTTAAAGAGATCTCTAGAAGACAGCAATTCTGTAATAACTGCAATCAAGACAGAAAAAAGAATGGAAAGGCAACAAGAACTCTTTGCTAGTAAAAAGATGAGCTGTAAAGTAAAATCAGAGCTCTTAAAGAAAAGCTTAAAAGGAGAATAGAAAATAGGACATTTAAAAAAAGTAGTGGACACTCAAAAAAGAAGTAATGCAACAAGAAAAAAAGTGCAAAGTCAAAAGACATCCAAAGTAAGAGAACATGCCATGTCTACAAGCCAATGTGACCTAACTTAAAGACAACTTGGTGAAGAAGTCTAAAGAATCATCAATCAGCTCCCTGAAAACATGGAAAAAAAATTCTGAAATTATTTTTTCAGGAAAGCTTTAAAGAGAATTACCAAGAAATATTGGAACTTGATGGCAAAAGGCAGCTTAACAGTAATAATAGCTAGTATTTATCTATTGCTTCCTGTGTGCCAGGCAATGTGCACAACAATTTACAGATATCTCATTTGATTCAAGAACCCTGCAAAGTAGGTGCTCCACAAGATGCCAATGGAGAAGAAACCTATGTTTAACTCTCCCAGAAATGTAGACGAGTTCCAGATGTTCCAAGTTAAAGAAATAGAAACTTGCAAAGTAGAGATAATGAACCAAAGTATTTCTTTATGACTTAGCTAGGATGATTGTAATAAAGGAAAGAGTAGCCAGAATGTAAAAGAAAATGACTTGCACCCAAAGATAACATCCTACTGAGTTGACCAAAAACTTATTGGGGGGAGGGGAATGGACTTTTAATTGAATTAATGACTCCCAAGCATTTCTTTAGATAAAACCAAAGTTGAGCAGATTAAACAAAATTCAAATGGGGCATAAAAAGGTGAGTGAGATGCACAGTTTAAGTGTTGTAATGGTACCCCATCTAAAGTAAAAAGAACTAGAGTTAGAGGAAGACATCTAGCATACCTTATTGGTCCTCTGTCAATGCTCCATGAAAAACAGGAATCAAACAGGATTAAGAGGGATGAATGGATTCAGATCTGCACCAATGGAAAGGATACATCAGTGAGTTTATAGATCCATTCAAGTAAAATAAAAAAAGATTGCACTTGAGATAAAATCAACTGTGCAAATACAGAATGGCTAGAAACTATTTCATATGGAAAAAAAAAAGTATTTCAGATTTCTAGCTCAACATTTGACAGTTGTGTAATAGGGCAGCCTTAAAAAAAAAAAACCCAAAACTAATAAATATATGGTTCCCCAACTAGAGTTTATAGTTACACTGTACTTTGCTTTAGTCATACCGTGTATGGAGTATTATGTCAAGTTTGGGACACCATATCGTAGGAAAAGTATTAACATCGTGGAGTGTGTTTGTAGAAAGATGCTGAGATGAGGGTCTTGTCTGACTGGAAGTTAGAACTGGTGCCAATAGGTTCAAGTCACAGGGAGGCAGATCTTTGATCCTTGTAGGGACAGATTTTCTAACAATTAGAGCTGTTCAAAAATGGAACAAGCTGTTTTGAGAAGAGGTAGTGTACTCTCCAACACCAAAGATCTTCAAGGGAAGGCTGTATATAAACGCTTGTTGGGGAAGTAAGGTATTGGAAGCAAGAAAGTTTGTTCCAAAAGAATTCTGAGGTCACTTCCAACTTAATGATTATGATCTTCAGAGATCCCAAAGTGGAATCTCTGGAAGAGATGGAAGAGAAGCTATATTTCTTGGCTCCAGGCAGAACTAGGATCATTGAGTGGAGATTATAGTTAGGCAGGTTGAAGAACGATTGTTAAATCTACTGCTTACTTTCATATTTTGATAGATCCCTGACCTTGCTGATGTGGGTAATCCCCAAATGGCACAGCTCGTGTCATAAACTCTCCATAGATAATCTACTCAGTGTATTGGAGGCCTCCTTCCAGACCTTTTACTATTTTGTGTATCCTAATGCAGTAGTTTAGCTTTCTATCTGTTAATCCATAA
>NW_020954580.1:16916377-16919527 GCF_900497805.2 Vombatus ursinus | reverse complement strand
ACTAGGTGCTATATAAATCCCTATTCCCATACCTATTTCCTTTCCTCCTGTTCAGAGATCCCAACTGGAATACTTTCTTTAGCCATGTGTCCTGATTAGGGCAGTCAGGGTGGTGCCAGAATTGGGAACCATATCATGAGTGACTGTGGAAGGAATTATGTGTTTTTAGCCTGGAGAGAAGAAGACTTGATATGTGTGCATGTGTGTGTGGAGGTGGTGGTAGCAGTGATCATGGTGAGGGGAACAGGATGGAAAAGGACCAAAGGGTGGAAGAAGCAGAGAATGAGATTTAAGATTGATGAAAGCATGAGAACAAAACTTCTCAGAGTGATAGTAATAAATTTTAAAACATAGAATGGGCTACTTGGGAGGTAGGTTTGCCTTCAATGGCATTTCTCAGTCAGAGACTGAATGATCATTTCATCATCATCATCATCATCATCATCATCATCATCATCATCACCATCATCATCACCATCATCATCATCCTTATCATCATCACTGTCATCATCATCATCATCACCATCATCATCATCAGTCATCATTATCATCATCATCATCACTGTCATCCTCATCATCATCACCATCATCATCATCATCATCATTATCATCAATCATCACTAGTATTCATACAGGGCTTGGAGGCTGTCAAATCTTCATGCAAAGTTATCTTCATGCATGTGTTATCTCATTTGATCTTCACAAACCTATCAAGTAGGTGCTATTGTTATCCACATTTTACTGATGAAGAAACTGAGGCTAGGAAGGAGTTAAGTGACTTGCCCAGGGCCACACACCTAATAAATGTCTAAGGCCAGATTTGAACTCAGTGGCTAATCCCTTACCCCATTTGAGGCTTAGTTTCCTCATCTTTAAATCTAGGATATTAAAATTTGAACTACCTGTCTCACTGGGTTGTTGTAGGGAAAGCACTTTGTAAGATTTAATGTACTATGTTAGTGTGAGCCTTTATTAACATGGTGCTGTTATTGCCTCCCAAGGTTCCTGTTGTTCCCACTTCCTTTCTGCATTAAGCCCACCAATGGGAGATGTTGAATTAGAGGACCTTGAATGTCCCCTTCTCATTCTTAGATGCTATGGTTCTCCATTACTGGATAAAGCCTCAGATCCCTCAACTTTCCCTTACATACCGACTGAGATTTATTATGACCCACATATCATGCACATCATGACTTTATAAATCCAAATGCTTAACTTTCTCAAAATTACTTATAAGTTTATTTCACTGTGTAATGGGAAAGAAAAATATTTACAAGTATGCAAAACAGAAGCAACTAAAAACCTATTAACGGTCTATAACTCAATGATTCCAATCCTTGTAGACTTGGAAGGCCAAAGAGGATGGCAAGAGGGGTTGCCTCTTTTTCTTGCCAGGTCTTCACGTTGATTTTGGCCCTAATTTTGTCATTTGGCACAATATAATGTGTTACATGAGGTCTCACCAATCAAGACAAAGGGGTCTCCAAGGTGGGAGATCCAGAGATGAAAGTGTTAAGTCCTTCAGGGCATAGCCTCTGGTCTCCTAGCAAGGAGGAAGATGTCTGGGGAATAAAATCAATCAAACTAGGTTGAATTTCAGCATTTAATTTAACTATTCAAATGAACTAGCTTGTTCTAGGAGGGAAATCTTTCACCAGGCTGAGGTTTTAAGCCTTTTCCCTTTGTTTAGACCTACCAGAGCTTGTACTTCCCTGGCATAGATTTTAGTGGAAAATTCCAAAACCTAAAAACTGAAAATGGGCAGACTGGTGAAAACCAAACCAAAGAGTGGTACCTTAAAATTTCTTCAAAATATTTTGTAATTTCTAGCTCTCCAACAAAGCCCTGCTTTCCAGCTGTATCACAGCATGATACTTGAATATCAAATACTTATTCTAAGGACAGTAACTAGTTGATTGCTTGTGAAATACTGAGATATTAAGAATTATTTAACTTCTCTCTGCCTGTAGATTTCCCAAACAATTTAAAACTTCAGAAATACAGTAATAAATTCACACAATGAGAACACAAGGACTCTTATAAATAGACCCAATATAAAGCAAGAATGTGAGATTAGGTTAAAGTCAAGTGTTTTTGGGATCCCAAGCATATACTGACTTGTGTAAACAGAGAAATCTCTATGGAATTATTCAGATCTTTTTCATATCCTGACTCTTCGCCTTTGCACTGGTTGTCCCTTATGCTTGCAATAATATACCTTTCTCCTCACCTCCACCTACTAGCATCCCTGGCTCCTTTCTAGATTCAGATCAAAGCCTCTCTTCTGCAAGAAGCTTTCCTTAGTGTTCCATACTACCTTTTAGCAAACTCTCCCAGATTACCTTCCATTTTCACTTATATATATGCACCTAGATATTTTCATATTCTCTCCCCCATTAGAATGTGAGATCTCTAAAGGCAGAGACCGTGTTTTGGCCTTTCTTTGTATTCTAGCACTTAACACAATGCCTGGAATATAGTGAACACTAAGTTGATACTTGTCAACTGATCCCAAAAATGTTAAAATAGTTTACTGTGTATTTCTTCATAATTTTAGCTATAAATTTAAGCTCTTTTCCAGACAACATTCTGATAACAAATCTTCATTGTGACTTTTTAGTGCGCTCATGACTACCGCTGCCTCCAGAGAAATTAGCGTTTGGATGTTTGTGATGGGAACCATCTAGACAGCTTCAGCAGACTAAGTGTCCTTTACTATTGAGTGTAGCTACAGTTCCTTCAAAAACACAAATAAAACATTTCCAAAATCTTGGGTGGAGTATTTTTAGTTATAGGAGAGAAGTTAAGGATGACTGGAGATGCTCTAACTCTTGAGTACTGACTTCTCTCAAACCACTGAGTGAGAGGAAAGAACTTGCTTACCTTGAAATGAATGAGCTGAAGAATGGAAACAATTTCTCTTGAATTTAACCATTCTGGATTTTGCTACATACTACAGAAGAAATTAATATATATATTATATTATATATATAATGCATATATATACACACACACATATACATATATATATACACACAAATCTCATGGAGTGGTTTTTATATTAATATATTAAATAACTATAATATAAGAATAAAATATAATACAATAACATAAAAATAATATATACACATATGGTTTTATATATATATA
>NW_020954580.1:16862049-16916367 GCF_900497805.2 Vombatus ursinus | reverse complement strand
ATATATATATATATACCACTTCGCAGGATTCATTATTTGCATTAATTAGGACCTGGTTGTATTTTAAACCAAGGTTTTTATTTGAATGAGACAGAGTGGAGAGAAAAAAGAGAATGGAGAAAGGGAAGATGGAATTATTTTATGGAAAGACCAGGAAATGAAACCACCCAGGAAACTGAAGCCTTCCAAACTTGTAATCTTGCATCAAGAATTGCCATTGTAGAGCAGAGTCAGGAGAACGTTGTACATAGTAACAGCAACATTGTGCCATGATTAACTATGATAGACTTAGCTCTTTTCAGCAATACAATGATCAAAGACAGTTCCAAAAGACTGATGATGGAAAATGCTACCCACACTGGAGAAAGAACTATGGAGCCTGAATGCAGATTGAAGCATACCATTTTCCCTTTTTTTTGTTTTTCTCATGGCTTTTCCCTTTTGTTCTGATTCTTGTTGCACAATGTGACTAATGTGTAAATATGTTTAACATTACTGTACATGTGTAACCTAAAAAAAAAAAAAGGGAGTCACCACTGTAGTAGTGCTGAGTTCTTTTTCTTTTGGGTGAGAAATTTCTCCTTTTGGAAAAAGGTTAAGAGGTCAGACTAGGCCATTCTCAAACCCAATTTAAAAATCAAGAATGAGCTCACTACTTTTGGCTTGAAATACCTAAGAAGGCTTTGTTAATAGGCTAAGTATTGATTTACCTGGTGAATGGAGTAAGGCAGACTTGGAGGAACCTTTCAGAGGGTTCTCAAAGCTGCATTTCCAGTCCTAACGTTTCAGCTCTATTCTAGCTAAAATATACAGAAGCTTAGAAGATGACTGTTTTTATATAACCTGGCATCATCTCAAACATCATTTTTTCCTGCCCACCTCTCACTGAGCTTCCCTTCTTAACTACCTCTTTTCTTTCAGGGATTTCATTATTCTTCCTGTCTTTGCCAGTAGCTAACTAACACAGAGCTTTGTGCTTAGTAAGCATTTGAATGTTTGTTTAATCAAATTTTTTTACTTTTCTCTCTATATATCCAATTTATAAATAAGTTCTGTCATTTGTTCTGTGGCATGTCTATCAGGTTCTCCCCTTCTTCGGCCTTGCCACTGTTGATGCCCTAACCAAAACCCTCTTTGGGCTCGCTGAATATAGTATAACAACTTCTTAAACTTCTTCTCTCTTCTCATATAATGGAGGCTTTTTAAGGGCAGAGACCCCTTTCTTCTTTGTATGACCAGTGCCTAGCACTGTCCCTGACAAATAGTGGGCTTTTAATATGTACTTCTTGGTTTTAATGACTGATGACATGGTTTTCATGGCAAATCCCATGGCATAAGGCTGCCAGAACAATGTTCCTAAAACACTGTTTTGTAATGTCACTCAGTCCTCTTGCTCAGAAGCCAGCAGTGGCATTCTATTGCCTAGTGCATTCATCATAGACTCTGCTATCTGGCTTTCATAGGCTTTCAGTCTGGAGGAAATGCCTATGCCTGCCCTACCTATCCAATACCATTTTCCACTACTCTTTAACACCCATCTGACTTAACTGTTCTCCACATACCTCTGTGTCTTTGCTACTCTTTGTTATCCCTAGTTGGAATGCCTACACAAACTCTACCCATTTTTCCAAGGTCTAAATCAAGTTTCAACTCTTATAGGATCATGGATTTATAATCAGAAGGAGCCATCCAGGTCATTTAGTTCCGGTCCATTTTTTTTTTTTTTACATGAGAAAACTGAGGCAAAGAGAAGTGAAATGATTTGCCTAAGGTTACATAGTAAGGGTCAGAGGTAGGATTCAAATCCAAGTCTCAGGTGATTCTGAATCCTGAGCTCTTTCCACTGGATCATGCTTCCGAGAAACTTTGTCTGACTAGCCCAATGTGCCGGTCCTAACCGCGCACACTCATTCAACCAATTCAGCCAACCAGGGTCATACTCGCCATATCATCGGAGGC
The DNA here is from genome assembly GCF_900497805.2 of Vombatus ursinus. NCBI lineage: Eukaryota > Metazoa > Chordata > Mammalia > Diprotodontia > Vombatidae > Vombatus > Vombatus ursinus. Next base: position 16,914,408 of record NW_020954580.1, on the reverse strand, counting down.
CACCCGGGTAAAACCAGAAACGAGCCGATAGGGGGGTGCAAAAACCTGAACTTTATTCAATAATCATCACAGCAAGGCCAGGCAGGAAGGCACACGCGCGAGCAGGAACAAAAGCCGACTCCGCCCCCCCCCCCCCCCCCCCCCGCAGCTCCTATTAGTACCTTCTTCGTCCCTCCTTCTCAGCCCGCCCATAGTGACTCGTGGAGGATCAAATATCAAAAAAGGGATGTCCAGCTAGTGTCCAGACAAAGGGAGCATACGTGGCACAGGAAGTGGGTCCCAGAGATTTGGAAGGAGGCATGAGGGATTAGTGCATAGTCAACGGAGAGTACACGTGACGCAGGAAGTCGGGTCCAGATACCGGGGGTGGTGTCTGGGGTTGGTGCTATACCTAGGGAGCATACGTGACTCAGGAAGTCAGGTCCAGATACTGGGGGAAGGTGTCTGGGGTCGGCGTAGTGCCTAAAGCAGGAGGCTAGACAGAGAGAGTTCGCTCCCTGCCGTCCCCCCTCCAAGCGGCACAGTCCTTGCCTAGGGAGCGCGCGCTCTGGCCACTTCCCTGCACCCCGCTTCCTCCCCAGCCTGTCACAGCTCCATCCAGCACCTCTCCAGTCTCGGGAGCATGAGCTCCGGTTACCTCTCTGACCCCAGATCTCATCCCAGTATGCTACAACTCTGCCCAGCACCGCCTCTGCCTCGGGAGCAAGAGCTCCAGTTACTTTCTGGTACCCAGTTTCCGTCCCACGTTGGCACAACCCCCATCTGGCAGTAGCTGGCATCAAACAGTCCCTCACAGCCCAACACTGATATCTTTCTTCTTTTAATTCCTACTGTACTTGCTGTCAGTACCACACAATTTTCCATCTATATTCCAGCGGGTCTGTTTATTTATGTTCCGGTGGATCTTGGTTTCAACAATTTCATCATTCAAAAAAGGAAAATGATAAATGCTGGAGGCTGTAGTGTTCCATGACTTCCAGTCACCTGGAGAGCTATTTGGAACTAAGTCCAAAGGGCTATAAAACTGTGCATACCCTTTGATCTAGTAATACCACTACTAGGTCTGTATCACAAAGAGATTATAAAAAGGGAAAAGGACTCACATGTACAAAAATATTTATAGCAGTTCTTTTTGTTGTGGTAAAGAATTGGAAATTGAGGGTATGTCCATCAATTGAGGAATGGCTATACAAGTGTGGTGGTATATGAATGTAATGTAAAACTATTGTTCCATGAGAAATGATGAGCAGGCAGATTTCAGAAAATCTGATTTTTTTCAGAAAAACCTGGAAAGACTTACATGAGCTGATGATGAGTGAAGTGAGCAAAACCAGGAGAACATTATACACAGTAACAGCAACATGGTGTGATAACCAACTTTGACAGACTTAGGTCTTCTCAGCAATACAATGATCTAAAACAATTCCGAAAGACTCGTGATGGAAAATGCTATCCATATCTAGAGAAAGAACTATGGAGTCTGAATGCAGATTGAAGCATACAATTTTCTCTTTCTTTGTGGAAATATATTTAATATGATTGTACATGTATAACCTATATCAGATTGCTTGCTGTCTTGGGGGAGGGAGGGAGAAAAAAATTTGAAACTCAAAATCTTATAAAAGTGAATGTTGAAAACTATTTTTACATGTAATTGGAAAAAAATAAAATGCTATTAAAACATTTCATCATCCCAACCAATGATGCAATTTGAAACCCAGATGTGTCTGTGTGGGCCATATTGGATTTCTGTCCATGTTCTCCTCCAAGTTGACACCAAAGGACAACCTGACACACTAGAGGTCTTCCTTGCAATCTGAAGACATGTTGAGAATAGTAATGCATCATGCAGACTCTCCATTGGTTATTCCTTGCTGTTGCCACCCAATTGACTCAGTTTTTTTGATCCTATATTTCTTTGATGACATCCTTTATGCTGCTTCTTCTGCACATCCTTTATAGTCCTTCTTTGTAACACATTGCAGCATCTTCAGAGTTGCCATGAGTTTCTCTGTTGCCCTTTGAGTGATCCTCAACTTTAATTCTGAGACTGTAGTGTTTCATGACCTCGAGTCACCTGGCAAATCTGGAAGAGCATTGGTGTTAAAAAGATGGGCTTTTGTTTTAGGGATAAGCTTGGCAAGGTCATTAAAGGCATTTTACAATGTCCTGAAAACAACGCTGTTCAGTTCTGAGCCCAGCTGTCCTTTCGCAGCGTCTGTCTGAGAAATGTCTGATGATGAATTGATAGATTTGAATAGTTTCATTTGGGTCGGTTTTGTCATTTCAAATGTGCTGCAAGGTTTCTGAAGGCAGGGAATCACTTCTTTACTTTTTAAAAATATTTTTTCCATGTGAATGTTGAAAACTAAAAATAAATAAATAAATAAATAGTTTAAAAAATATTTTTTCCATTCTTAATGTATGGAAAGAGCCCTAGACTTCAAGTCTGGTTTTAGTATTTACTCTTCCATTAATATCTATAAAATGAAGGGGAAAGAATATAGATGATCTCTTAGGGTTCTCCCAATTCTTTCACACGTTCTGATTCTATGGTTCTGACAAAGTATTGGGGATATAATAAAAGCAGTTGTGAGGATTAAATGAAAAGATATACATGAAATCACTTAAAAACCAGTATAAGCATTATATAAACATGAGTTATGATTATGATTGAACCTCAGTTTTGTAATAAGCTATTGTAATAGTTTGTTCATTTGCTGGGAGAATTACACAAAGCACAAAAAAGTAGCATATCAATGGAAGATCATTTATATTGTATCGTGGTAAATGACAATGAAATTCCTTTGATTGCTGTCACATGTAGTTTGGCACGAAGTACCTACTTTCACCATTTTTCTCTTCATTTTTTTAAAATCCTGGAATATTAAGTACTTACAAACATTAAGTAGAAAGAGCTGGATTTGGATTTAGACAACCTCATCTGGAATCCTGGCTCCACCAATGACCACTTATATGATCCTGGGCAAGTTACTTCCCTCTGGGATTCAGTTCTGGTTCTACGTCAATGATTCTACACACATATGGAGATTTTGTATTTGTGACAGGTGGTTAGAATCAAAGATTATGCAAGTGGGAAGGGACTTTTGAACATCATTTAGTACAAACTCCTCATTTGACATTCAGGAGAACTAATGTGCTTTTTTGTCTATTAGTTGTGTTCAACTCTTTGTGAGCCCATTTGGGATTTTCTTGCCAAAAATACTGGAGCAGTTTGCCGTTTCCTTCTCCACCTCATTTTACAGATGAGTCAGGAAGACCTCAGTTCAAATTCAGCCTCTGATACTTACTAGCTGTGTGACCCTGGGCAAGTATCTTAACCCTATTGCTTATTTTTTCTCGTCTGTAAAATGAGCTGGAGAAGGAAAGGTCAAACCACTCCAGTATCTTTGCCAAGAAAACCTCAAACAGGGTCACAAAGAGTCAGACATGAATGAAAAATGACTGAACAACAATAACAATAATATGCTTTAGCAAAGCCACACTTTTAGCAAGTTGTGATGCTGAGAATAGAATACTATAGCACAGGAAAATAGAAAGAATGCTTTATTTTTGAGAATTAACCCCTCCCCCAACTTCCTACCTCATGTTTTATTATTTCCTATTTGATATTCATAAAATACTAACTACAAACATGCCTGAAGTGCTTTTAGTTGCTTAGAGGAGGGACGTTTCATGAATGTGTCCTTTTTTCATGTTTTGTCTTTTTTTTTTTTTTTGTGGATAACAGAGGTAAATGAATTACCTGTCTCAGCATAATCATTCCTAGATTTAGCCCTTATAACCTGCATAGTGTCGAAGAACTGGCTGGGTTTTACATAAATAATGCTTTTATTCACCATCTGAGCAAAGAGGCTTGAGTCTGCCAGTGGCTAAATTCACAAAGTTTCTTGATGACGTTTACTCAGTGTAGACATTGTAGAGAAAATGGCAGCCTCACCCCCAAAGTGGGAAAGAAAGAGACTATAAATACAGTTGATATAATGGCAGGGAACAGCAACACATCAGTTCCATGGCTGTGAAGAGTTAATCCACAAGTACTCAGGGTAGGAAGTCACTCCAGAAACCTGAGGAGGTTTCCTGGGAGGAGGTACTTATGAAGATGGGGAAACACAAGAGGACAAATCACTTAAAATAATAACACCTATGGTTTATGGAGCTCTTTAAGGTTACCAAGTGCTCTGTATCCTTTAGTTCATCTGATCCTTCTAACAACCTAGAGAGGTAGACACTTCAAATATTTTTATTCACAATTGACAGGTGAAAAAATTGGAGAAGCCAAGTGACTTGGCCATGGCCACATAGCTAGATGTTCGAGGCAGGGTTTGAAATAAAGACTTTTCTGATGCCAGGCCCAGCACTCTTTTTTTTTTTTTTTTTTTTACCATACCAGAGTGGGAAAGAAGAGTTGATTTTTTTTAGGGGGATAAATCTGAGAGTACTAACTAGGGACTTGCTCAAAATAAGCATACTTATATAAGAGAGGGCCAACTGGTTAAAAAAAGGTAGAAATTTCAACTTGATTTGACAAGTATCTAAGAGTCACTGAGGTAGTATGACATCAAATTGATATTCAAAGATACAATTCTTGCTGCTGGCTGTCATACTGGATGGAGGGGGAGACAAGGAGAGACTAAAGATCTGTTAGTTCAGATGGGAAGGGGGTGGATTGGGACTGTGAGATGAAGAGTGGATTCAGGAAGTATTAAGGAGAAAGAACCATGACTTGCTGACATACTGGAAGTGAAGAGTGAAGGAGAGAGATGCATTAAATTTCAGTACAAAGTCATGGCCCTGGGGGAGATAGTGGCATCATGATGGAGAAAAGGAGAGGGTTTGTGTGGGAAGATAGTCTCTCTCTTTGTTTTTGGACAGGTTTTATTTCAGACACTAGTGACACATATAAATGGGGATGTCCTGTAGGCTATCAAAAATATGGGACGAGACAAGAGAAAAGGGGAGATTGGAACTGGGGCAGATCCCTTTGAATCTACTGAATATAGGCAATGACTGCTGTCATTTGAGCATACTGCTTTGCCTTGAGAGTCAGTGTTGAGAGGAAAAAACCAGACCGATGAGAGCTTAACCTCTACTATTCTATGAAATAGATGCTTTTGCACATCCAGTATGAAGTGATACTTGGTGTTTCTAATGAGACTCTTCTGTAAAATGGTAGAGTTAGACAGTGTGATCTCTAAGATGTCTTTTAATTCTGATATTCTTAACAACCTGGTTCCACTCTATCCTTTCACCATCATTTTACATTTATACCTTTACTTCAACCTGCAGTCCAGTAGGATTAGACTTCTTGCTGTTCCTCACACATAAAACGGCATCTCCTTTCTCCATGTTTATGCACTGTCTGTCCCAGGACCTGAAATGTACTCCCTTCTCCCTTACACCTCTGATAGAACCCTTTACTTCCTTGAGACTCAGTGTATGCTCCAGCTTTTATACCAAACCTTTCCTGATTTTCACAACTACTCAGGTTCCCCTTCTTACCATTATCTTATATTTATTTTTCATTTATTCTCTATAATTTTTATGTATGCTGTTTCTATACTGTAAGATCCTTCAGAGCGGAGATTGCTTTATTTTGTCTTTTGATCCCCAGTCTCCAGTGCCTGGTATATAGTAGGTGCTTAATAAATGCTTGCTGATTGGTAGATGTCTGTGAATCAGAAGGCATTTAAGAATCTGAGGGTCATAAAATCAATATATGTATATAATATACACAGAATATATGGAGCATTCAGGCATACACATTGTACATGTATGTGGATATATGTTATATATCTATGCACGTATTCTTACATTCACAATACACATACATATATATAAATCATGTTGAGTATAACTTTAGTGTTAGGTCTCTTTAATTGTATGCTAGTTCTTTGGAAATTGGTAATCTATGTGTGGTGTATATGTATGTATGCATATACATGCATATGTATGCATATATGCATGTATATATAAATGCGTGTATATGTACACACATATACTTTCTATCTTATATTTAATGTGCTTTCTTTAAAGTTTTAATTGTTGCATTTGATTAGCAAAGGCCATAATTTAAAAAACAATAATAATGCAGGCATTAATTACTTCAAGAAATAGAACCACTATTGTGCCTTAATGAGGTACAACATATACACATATTATAATGTTTGGAGAATATTTGATTGACCAAACTATTCATTCCACGACTATGCCAAGATAACAGAAAACTTGCTGTGTTTTCTGAGCTAGCATTTATGGAAACTGATAAGCTGTGGAACACATGATTAAAGATCATAGATTCTGAGCGGAGGGATGTTGGAGGTCATGGCCCTCATCTTATGACCACAGGTCAAGTGCAGTGATTTGCCAAGGTCATACAGTGACAGAACCAGGGTTTCTAATCCAGGTCTTCTGCTTCCAAAAAGCCAATGCTCTTTCCACTGTATTTCATGTTCCAGGAATGATGGGAAAACTAATTTCAGCCTGGCTTGTGTACATACAGCTGAGTATTTCTCCTGAGGGGAAATGAATTAATCTCGCAATAAATCGCCTTTGTCAGTGCAAATACAATATGCGTATTTTATGGAGGGATACAGTAAGAAGAGCAAAGGGAAGGAATGGAAGGTTAGATTGAATTCCAGCAGGTGGTGCTGTTAAGCTGAATACTATGGGCAAGTAGACTGAACAGTTGGTAAACTGAAAGGGAAAAATAAAACCCAAACCCAAACCACAACTAAATAAACAGTTGCCTTTGCTTTTCTCCCCTAATTCTTTAACTATCCTCCCCCTTGACCTCTTTCCTATGAAATTTTGACTAATAGAAGATCATTTCTTAATTGAGTTGCAAACAACCCAGGAAGCTCACTTCATCTGACTTTTGAAGAACTCTTCCAATTAGGTTGGTATACAATAACAGATGTTGGCTTCCTTTTCTCCAGACTGTATCAGACCAATTTGCAGAAAAGTTGAACTTAGAAATCTCATTAGGGCACAATATTGGGACTATTTCCTGAAGTTATTGATGCCTATTCATCATTGTTATTTTTTAAATTGTGGCCTTTGCTAATCAAGTACAGCTAAAACTTTGAAGAAAGTACATTAAACATGAGACAGAAACAGCGACACATCCTTCTAACAAGCTAATATAAAAGTACTGACTTGTACCTTTTCTGAAAAGTTGCCTAGGTAGGTTTGTACTGAGTCACTCTTTCTCTTTACATATTACTTTCAGTTTTCTCTCTGTGATGGCACACCTTGTGTTTATTTGTCTGAAATATATATTTATACATACACACACACATATATATACATACATACACATATATGTATATGTATGTGTAAAAATGTGGGCAAAATCCACGGTTTGGATTAGGCTGAGCTAGCAGCTGGCACCAACATGAGACAATTGAACAGCCAAGACTTCTTAGAGTAATCTGATCCCAGGAGTCTTTAGCATTCCTGCCCCACCCCCACCCTCAATCTCTGCAGAATAATTGTAGTGAGTCTAGCCACAGCTGCATCAGTAGAACATCTGCATCAGTAGAACATCTGCTGCAGGAAAGAAATTAGCTCTGACTGAATAAAAAAAAAATACATATATATCCTATAGTTGCTTTTCTCCTATTTAAAGAAATGGGAACCCAGTCTGGATTCAGATGGAAGCAAACTATCTGCTCTCCTTTTCTTTTGTTGTTTTGTGTTATTGCTTCATTCTCGTGGTTCCTCCCATTGGTTCTGATTCTTCTTTACATCATAACTAATGGGAAAATATGCTTAATATGAATGTATAAGTAGAGCCTATATCAGATTCCTTGCCATCTTGGGGAGGGGAGAGGAGAGGAAAGGGGGAGAAAATTTAAAACTCAAAATCTTATGGAAGTGAATGTTGAAAACTAAAAATAAATTAATTAATTATAAAAAAAAAAAAGAAATGTGAACGTAAGAGAAGAATCTGGCCCTGAAGATGTAAAGATCTTTTGGTTTCCTCTAACTGGGGCTGGCAATATGAAGACATGTCTGGAGTATGATGGGAGGATGGCTGATTTTTTTGGCTTCTACATTTCTGTGGACCTCTTGAGGAGTCCCTTAAACCAGAATTATAGCAGAGGAGTGAGTCTATGTAAATTGGAAGAATGATTGAGAGGATGGAGGGCAGCAGCCTGACTTACTACAATTAAAAAAAGGCTCATCTATAAAGATGAGCTTTGCAACTTACAGGGCAGTTTAGCTACATTACCCCATTTTAAGGAAAACAATTTTTCAAATTCAGGAGGATAAAGGCTCAAGGCCTGTGAACACTTAAAAGGAACCCTAAAGCCACATGTTAGGGATTTGGACTGATTTTCCTTATCTTTTTATTTTATTTTATTTTTTTTGTTACCGGAGTAGCAATTCTAGTGCCTGGATCAAGCATCACAAAATGCATCCTTGGAGACCTTAGACCTTGGAACACAGTCTCATGGATAAGAGGGGAGAGAGACTCCAGCTCCCATAGATAGAATCCCAGGGACAACCCAAGCTTGGGGAAGTCCCCCACTTGGGGAAGTAGCAGAATGGAATCAAGGTGAGGAGCTCAACTGGGAACAGCCATTAGGGGAAGCAAAAGTACCATTTGATAGCTTTCTGTTTTTAACTAGTTGTTCTTCCTAATTAGGCGCTAAGCTCGGCTGTTTCCACCTGAAGTAGTCCGTGTGGAGTCAGCACCACGTAAATTTTATTACTTTAGACACAATTAATCAGTAAGTATTTATTAAGCACTTAATATTTGCCAGATACTGTGCTAAGGTCTGGGAATACGGATCTAAGTGAAATAATCCTTACTTGCAGGGAGCTTACATTCTAATACATTCTAATGGGGGAGGGCGACAAGAACACACATGTAAATTTATATTTACGTAGAATGTACAGACTAAATACAGGCAATTTGGAAAGGAGGGCACTAGCAGCTGGGGGATCAGGAAAAGCTTCATACAGAAGGTGGTGCCTGAGCTACGTCTTAAAGGAAGACAGGGATTTTGTGAGGTGGAGGTGAGGAAGGAGCATACTCCAGGCATGAGGGAAAGCTAATGAAGGTCTAGGAGATAGAATGTGAGGGACAGAGGAATGGTTGGTTTGGCTGGGTTGAAGAATTCAGGGGTAATGTACAATGAGGCCAGCAAAGTAGTTTGGAGTCAAGCTGTGCAGGGCTTGGGAAGCTAAACAGAGTTTGTACCGGAATTTAGAGGTAACCCAGAGGAGTTGAGTAGGAGGTGACATGGTCAGATCTGCCTTTAAGGAAAAGCAGTTTGGCAATATGGTAGAGGATGAACTAGAGTGGGAAGAGACTGGAAGCAGGGAGACCAATTAGGAGGCTGTTATAATAATCTAGGCAAGAAGTGATAAGGCCTTGAACTAGCTGTGTGAGGAGAGAGAAGGGGTAAGATGAGAGAAATGATGAGGTAGAAACAGCAAGAGATGGCAACTAATTGGAGATGTTGGGTGAAAGTGGAGTCAATGAAGCCAAGGTTATGAACCTGGGAGACTGGAAGAATGGCAGTACCTTTGACAGAACTAAAGAAGTTTATAATAGGGTTGAGTTTTGGGGAAAGATAATGATTTCTGTTTCTGAAATTTTGAGGTTTTTTTTTTTTGGCTAGGCAATGGGATTAAGTGACTTGCCCAGGGTCACACAGCTAGTAAGTGTTATGTGTCTGAGGCCAGATTTGAACTCAGGTCCTCCTAAATCCAAGGCCGGTGCTCTATCCACTGTGCCACCTGGCTGCCCTGCCTCCCCCCCGACATTTCGAGTTTTGAGATGACTTTGAGACATCAACTTTGAAGTGTCCAATAGGCAATTGGTGATATGGCACCGATGCTCAAGGGAGAGACTTGGGTTGCATGTTGGTTATTGTTGTTGATCCTTTGTTTGGAAGAGGACCAGTAACATCATGGGGTGATGTCTTGACTCCAGTGTGAATTGGATTTAAGTGCGGTGGAGTGGCACAAAGTCGTCGGCTTCATACTCTCGCTTCCAGATTTGTCAAAGTTGAGCGGTGAGACACAAGTCAAGATGGCTGGCAATGGCCTTGGATGCAGTGGATGACCCCACCGTCTTCAGTATCTGACCAAACTCTAAGTACTCTACATCCCCTGTTTCAGGCTCTTTCATGGCCATTGAAACACATTGTTCTCATTCGCCCATTCTGCCAGGGGAAGTCTTCACGTGCTTGGGGTAGACATCCCCCTAACTCACTGATGGTTTTGAGACCTGTTGGTTGCTCTCATATATAGATGTGTGAGTCATGACCATTCATACAACAATCAAACTCAGATGATGAGGTCATTAAAAGGGTAGAGAAAGGAGAAGAGTGGTCCTTCAGAACAGCCACAGTGAAGAGAACCAGCAAAAGAGATCAAGAAGTCAGACAAGAGAACCAAGAGAGAGTAGTGTTCTGAGAGCCCAGAGAAGAGAGTATCCAGGAGAAGTTGGTCAACAGCGCCTAGACCTACCCATAGGAAATAGTGGTGGGACAATGAGCAAGTCACTTAACCTTTTTCACCTTTGGTTTCCTCATGCATTAAATGGAAATAAAAATAGCTCCAACTTCACAGAGTTGTTGTGAAGATCAAATGAGACATGGAAAATTATTTTCCAACCTAAAAGTGCTATGAAAATGCTAGCTAATGGCTAGCTATTTACAACAACAACAACAAAAACAATACAGTCTTTTCTAGGAGTTTGGCTAAGAAAGGGAGGAGAGACAGAGCACAGCAGCTTGAGGGGACGATATTATATCTGTATCCAGAGAACAGATGGTATGATTATTGTAGCCATATTTTTTCTTCAACAAAGTGAAATTTTAAAATGCATTTCTTTCCTTCGAGATGAGATCATGTGTATTCACTGGAACCGTGTGGTTTGGACAGTCCATGTTCAGTATTCAAAAGTCAAACTATCAAAGTAAATGCTAAAAATGTAGGATTGTGCATGACAGCACCATGAGAGGAAATGCTTTTAGGGGAGCCAGATGGAGAAATGGGTTTCCTTTTAGGAGGTACCCCCAGAAGAAAGTCCTGAGAGTTCCCAGTAGCCGTTGCTTGGTGAGGTGATTTAACTCCAGAGGCAGTGGATAGAAAGCTGACCTTGAAGTTATCAAGGTCTTAGACCAAGTCCTGCTTTTGGCACCTACCTGGGCCTTTCTGGGTTTTCGGCTATTCTCTAAGATTATATGTAGCATTGGTAGAGAAAGTTTCCTCACCTGGAGATCTTTATATCAATGAAACCACAGATCCGGTCCCTTATGTAGAGTTTACATTTCTTTTGTTTGGTTTAAACCCTTTTTTTTTTCTGGAACAGAGCAAATGGATAGAATACTTTCTACAGCATTCAAGTCTAATGAAATCTACAGAAAAGACACTGGGGATGGGGGGCAGGGAAATAGTTTCCCATCTGCTTGGCGTCAAGTGTGTGAATAAACACTTAAGCTTTATGTCAAGGGATTTTTCATGTATATATTTAAATTTTAAGGAAGCACCATCCGTGTAATTTTGGCAACATTAATTTTTCTGATTTAATTTTGACCATTGTGTTTGGTCGCCATTTAATTTGTTTTTCAGATGAACATCCTGCTCTGTTCCTCTTCCTTGGCACATGTTGCTGATAAATTGCATGCAGCTCCTAATGCCGAACCCTATGGGAGGAAGGAGGGAGTCAGCAAAGGAATATCAGCTCTGGCTGATGAAATCCAATCAAAACACCAATTTTGTTTTATTACATTGTGATGAAAAAAAATACCTATTCCCTCTTTAAAAAAAAGTACTCCATCAAACAGAGTTAAGATGAAGAGTTGCATGGGAGGGACAGCAGGAGGGTCAGTATCACTGGATTGTAGAGTACATGGAGGTGAATAAGGTGTAAAGAACCTGGCTGGAAAGATAAGAAGGGGCTAGGTTTGAAAAATTTTAAAACCAAACGGGATTTTGTATTTGATCCTGCAGGTGAAAGGTAACCACTGGAGTTTATTAAGTAGATAGGTAACGTGATTAAACCTATACTTCAGGAAAATCACTTTGGCAGTTGAGTGGAGGATGGACTGGGGGATGGAGTGGGGAGAGACTTGAGGCAGGAAGACCAGTCAGAAGGCTACATATTCAGGCATGAGATGATGCGGGCTTGCCCCAGGGTGTTGGCTGTGAGAATGGAGGGAAGGGGGCATATGGGAGACACACGAAGGTATAAGTAACAAGAATTAGTCATTCTATTCACAAACCAGTCAAATCTTTGGAAATAAAAATTATAAAGCACTTAAATGAAACATGCTAGTCAAGAGGAAACCCATGCCATCAACTCCTTCTTAACTCTCATAAACCAGTGGAAAATCATGCCTTTCCAGACTTTCATGTTACTGGAGAAAAGAAACAAAGGCCTGAGCTAGAGAGGGGACTCTCATGCTCGGAGGACCCCAGAACAGGGGTTTTTGACCTTTTTTGTAGCATGGACCTTTTTAGTCTGATGAAAACTATGAACCCCTTCTCAGAATAATATTTTTAAATGCATAAAATAAAATACATAGGATTACAAAGGAAACCAAAGGCTAGTGTTTATCTCCAATTTACTTGTACATAGCTCTTTGAATTTTGTTCCCTTTCCCTCCCTCTTAGACTTTGAATTCCTTGAAAACATGAATTGTTTCCCCCCCCTTTTGTTAAAAATTTAAATCCCCAGTGCTCAGCAAAGCAGTAGGCTTAATAAATTTTTTAAGTAGGCTTAATAAGTGCTTGTTGACTGACTGACTTGTGAAAATAAAATATAATTTTTTCCCATCCAAGCTTGTGGGCCTCCTGAAATCTATCCCCAGGCTCCAGGTCAGACTTGAGTTGTTGCTAGAACGAATCCTTAGCCACCATTGAGGGAGGCTTTGCCTCCTCAGCGCTCAATTGCTTCACCTCTGCCTCTACCCCTTTCAATCCCAGCATCCCTGCCTCTGAAGACTGTCCTCAGACCAGATCGCTACTCCTTGAGTTACTTCACTGGAACAGAGAGAGGCTTCCCTCCCTCCCCTCACTTCTTTCAGGTAAGTTCTCTTTTGGCTTTAGACTGCCCAGACTGCAGGCCTGACAACTGTGGCTAATGCTCTTAAAGGACATTTAAAGAGTTTAGGCAAAGCCCTATGCTGTGGAACTCTAGATGGGTTGTTCTTAGAGTAAGGGCCAATAGGCCTGGATTCGTCCAGGAAGGGCCAACTGACCTGTAGTCTTCTTGGTAAGGACCAACTGTTCTGGATTCTTCCAGAAAAGGCTGCTCAAATAATGGGGACTTTCTCTTCTCCCCTAGTTCAGGCCTTTATTACTTCTCACCTGGATTGTTGCAGCAATGCCCTTGTCTCCTTGCTTCTTGTCTTTCCCCATTGTGATCCGTCCTCCACATAGCTGCTAGGCTGATACCCCTAAAACAAGAGATTAGACCATGTCACTACCAACCCTCACCCTGTTTTCAAAAATCTTCAATGAGTCCCTATCGCCTTTGGGCTACAATATAAATTCTTCTGTCCTCCACAGTCAAGCTCCCATCTGCTTTCCACTCACATATTACACACTCTGTGTTCCCGTCAGACTAGCCCATTGGCTATGCCTCACATACATCTTTGCACAAATGATCCCTCACATGTGGAAGGTACCCGCTCCTCACTTGTCTCCAAAGTACAGCTCAGGGACTGCCTACAAGGGGTCTTTCCCCGTGCTGCTCCAGTTCCTCATGCTCCCTACCTCTAGAAATTACTTCACATCATTTGGTGTCAATTTTGCCTTTGCTTATTTGTGTTTTCCCTCAGTAGAATGTAAGCTCATTGAAGGCAGGTACTACTTAATTTTCCTTTTTGTATCTCAGGCACCTAGTTGAATAGGTGCTTAATATATGATTGTTGAATTAAGATTGAAAAGGTGACTCGTTAACATACTAAACAATGCAAAGTAAGCTTATGTGAATATAGTTTTCTGATTTAGGAGTCACTGTTGTATCGAACCTGCTCAGTTTTTGAAGAAAAAGAGAATGGTTAATGAGGCAGCTAGATGATAGCGGATAGAGGGTTTGGCCTGAAATCAGGATAGACTTGTGTGACTGGTCATCACGGAACTTTTACTGGCCTCAGTGTTCTCATTTGTAAATTGAGGATAATAATAGCCTTCAACTTCACAGGTTGTGGTGAATGTCAAATGAGGTAATAAACTTTCACTGCAGTCCTCTGCAAACCTTAAGCCTTGTAGGGTGGGTGTTATTACTGGAGTGGAAAGAGCAATTGCCTGAGACTCAGGAGACCTGGAGGCTAGCCCAGCTCTGCTACAAACTTGCTGATTACCTCCGACAAATCATTTAAGCTCTTTGAGTCCCAGGTTCCTCGTTTCTAAAAATTATAGGGTTGGATGAAATGATTTCCAGGGTCCTTTTTAACAGGTGCTGTAGTGGATACAGCACTGGACCTGGAATAAAGCAGACCCAAACTCAAATCTGGCCTCAGACGCTTGTCAGCTATGTGACTTGCCTGCCTCAACGTCCTGATCTGTAAAATGGGGATTATAATGGCACCTCCCTCACAGAGTTGTTGTGAGGATCAAATAAGTTAATAGATGGAAATTGCTTTGCAAACCTTAAAGAGTTATGTAAAGGCAAGCTATATAATTGTTAACTATTAATGGAATAACACCTATGCAAAGAATATGTATCCAAAATTTAACTCCTCTTAATAAAGTTAGTTTGTTCTAGTGAATAAGCATGTTTTTTCTTTGCACCACTAAAAAAATGAAAATTGTAAATGATTGCTTAGGAAGTGGACCTTCTGTGCTAGGTTTCTCATATAACTCACATTTATTAGTGCTTTAAGATTTCCAAAGCACTTTGCTTATAACAGTCCTATTGAGGTAAGTACTGTATCATTATCCTCATGTTAAAGATGAGAAAATTGAGGCTTAGGGAGGGTATGTCTTAGAGGTTTAGAGAGGCCAGGATCACACAACTAACAAGTATCAGAGCAAGAATTAGAATCCAAATCATATCTGACTCTAAGTCCAAATGTTTTACAATATGTATCAGCATCTTACAGTCATGGAAAGCTTTGTAGTCTTCAAAATACTTTTCACCCAATAACTCTGAGGTAGTCAAGGAAGGAAATTTTGTTTCTATTTAATATATGAGGAAACTGAAGCCCATAGGGATTAAATGAATTGACCAAGGTCATCTGGGTTCTTAAATTGAAGAAGTAAGTGGGACTAGAACCCAGATTATCTGACTCTTACTCCAGGGTTCTTTCCACTATTGCCACATACACCTATACATATACATACATACACACACACACACACACATATATAAAATGCACACACATATATAGATATGCACTATATATGTATACTATATATGCACAGTATATTTATATATGTAGGCTATTATATATAGAGATATGTACTATACATACACATATACCCATGTATTATATATGTATATATGGTGGCAATGTGGTATATATGTGAGGCATATATGTATACACATGTGTATATATACTCACTAATATTCCACTTTTATCATAATTATTTGTATTTGCATGCCATATTGTCTCTATTACATCGTATACACGCTCTACAGAATAGTACTGTCTTATTTCCTATTCATATCCCTAGCACTCAGCACCACACCTTGCACATCTATCCACTTATTAAATATATGTTGAAAGAAGAATTAATTTATATGCTTAAAATTTTCAGAAATATTATCCATGTTCTCAAAATGTGACTTTTATATGTTAAATAATTACCTCCCTCACAAGTTACAGGGCATTGATTTTTATTTCAACTGGTGAACTAGAGACTAGCATTTAAGCATTAAGTTTCCATTAGTTTGTAATTTAGCATCAGAGTTTACTAAAGACTGCAAATTTCTCTTGCTAAGGAGCAATTTGGGAAGTGTGTGTGTGTGTGTGTGTGTGTTTCATTAGATTATAAGCTTCTTAAGGGCAGGGATTGTCTTTTGTCTCTTTTTTGTTTACCCAGCCCTCAGCACAGAGAGTAGCTCATGTTGTTCAGTTGTTTCAGTTGTGTCTGACTCTTCCTGACTACATTTGGGGTTTTCTTGGCAAAGATACTGGAGTAGTTTGCCATTTCCTTCTCCAGCACATTTTACAGATAAGGAAAATGAGGCAAATAGAGTTAAGTGACTTGCCCAGGGTCACACAGCTAGTAAGGCTGGATTTGAGCTCAGGAAGATGAGTCTTCCTGACTCAGGTCTGGTACTCTATCCACTGCACCATCTAGCTGCCCATAGCAGCACATAGTAGGCACTTAATAGAAGTTTATTGATGATGATGATGATGATGATGATGATGATGTATATTTGTGAGTGCCATATTCTTAGCAGCGCAGTGGAAAGAGCACTCTAGGGGCAAATCAGAAAATCAGAATTTGAGTCCACGCTTTGCCAAAGACTATTATGTGACTATCAATTCACCTCTCTCAGATTCTGTTTTCTTATCAGCAAAATGGATGTAAACGATCCTTGCATTTCCTAACCCACAGAATTTTTGTGAAGAAAGTGTTTTGTATGCAATAAAATAGTATATGAGTGTAGTGTAATAGGTATGTGCCTGCGCATGCAGGTCTGTGTTTATCTTTCATCTGGTTTTGAAGGGAGAAGAATGAGGCAATGATGGGAAGACAGGTCTGACATCTCAAATGCTCTGCTCTGCATGGATGGAAATAGAAAGAAGAGACTGAGAAACATCACCTTTGGTATGTAATTTCTTTAGGTAGGATTACCTAATTAAAAAAAATCAGATGTAGTACACATGAATAGTAAACTGTTTGAGACAGTGAATGATAAGGGGGAAAATTAAATTTTAAGGTACAAAAACCCCCAAATAAATAAGCTAGAGTTAACAAAAAACACCAGGAAAGCACTGAATGTAAGAATATGATATGTGTGAAGTGAAAAGAAATGTTAACATCTATGGATTTATGTTGCAGGAGCCATTCAAAAATGTGAATTTCTTGTATTTGTAAGTAGATCGCTGATTATCTCTCGCTCCAATATTACATGAAAACATGTGGCTTATGTTGAATCCCCATCCCCCCCCAATTTTCTTGTTTAAGTAACATCTGATGGTTCATTGCCCTCTCCCTCTCTTCTAAAATAAGTCTTATTGCTGGCTTTTGTTTTTTACATTATGATCAGTTTTGGAAACACAACCCACATCTCCTACTAGATCAACTCTTCCCTTGTAATGTGGAAAACAATTAAGCAAAAACACCTGATACAGTTACCTCAATTGACAATGTATGTGGTATTCTGCTCTAGTAGTCCTCTGACTTTTTTGGAGGGGTAGTCTTCATTATCTATTATTCGGGATCATCATTGGCTTTCATATATTCAGAGTTTGGTTTTTTCTTAGCAATCTTTGTGTTTACATTGTTGCAGTCATTGTATATATTGTTCTTTTGCTTCTGCTTTTATTTTACTATGCATCCGTTCATACAAATCTTTCCACATTTCTTTGAATTCCTCATACTTTCCACTTCTTTATATACAATTATATGTTATTACATTAACATTCCAGTTTCTTTAGCCATTTGCCAATGGATGGGCACCCATTTTGTTTCCAGTTCTTTACTACCACAAGGAGTCTTGACTCTCTTTCTGCACTCAAAAAATCACAGCATCACAGAATCTTAGTGTTGGAAGAGACTTCAGAGAAATAGTCTAAACTGTTCCTGACTTAGGATCCACTTTACAATATCCCCAGCCAAGTGGTCATTCAGCCTTCATTTGAAGATCTACAGAGAAGAAGGGATGATTGCAGCCAATTCTACTTTCCTCAAGCTCTAATTATAAGGATGGAGTCCTCCAGATGCTCCTGCCTGCAGGTGACATCATGTTGACCTTTCTGTCATAGTCAAGCAACTCTTATCTTTGCTCTAAGTTCAGGTTCATTGTCCTCCTGGAAGAGAAATCAAGGTTACTAGGACCTCTTTTCCATTTTTCCAGTACTCAAGGAGAAGGAACTTTTCCTTGAAAAAAAAATGGAGGTGAGATTATGAGGTTTTTGTTTTGTTTTGTTTTTTTTGTTTTTTGTTTTTTGGGTGAGGCAGTTGGGGTTAAGTGACTTGCCCAGGGTCACACAGCTAGTAAGCATTATGTGTCAGAGGCCATATTTGAACTCAGTTCTTCTTGACTTCAGGGCTGGAGCTCTATCCATTGCACCACCTAGCTGCCCTGATTATGAGGTTTTTAAAAAAAGAAAAAAAAAAGAATACAGAAGCACCAGGGAATGCTGGTATATATTACAAAGTAGCCAGGCAGAGACCAATGTTATAAGGGGGAAAAGGAAGAAAAAGGTCCTCTGAACACTTGAACCTAAGTGATAAATAGAAGGCTCTTCTAGTGGTATTCCCAGAGTTTTATACAAAGTATTTCATGAGAACCTTTTCAATCACTCATCACCCTCCAAACAATTAAACGCAACTGCCTAAAAGACTGATTGTGACTTAAACAACATGTCTCTTTCTGTTTTTGCACAGCCCTCACCACTTCACCCTTGGGTGACCACTACACAATTCTTATTGTTCTTCATATCTTAAGTTTTCCCCTACTCTAGTCCATTCTCTGCTCAGCTAGAAAAGTGATCTTTCTAAAGCATAGTTTTAATCATGATATCCCTTGCCCTGACGCACCCATTCAATAAACTCCAGTGGTTCCGTGTTCCCTCCAGAATCAAATAAAAATCCTCTCTGTGGCTTTTCAAGCTTTTGTAACCTGGCCCTTCCTGCCTTTCTAATCTTCTTATACTTTACTCCCCTTTCTGTATTCTGCTATCCCACTGGCCTCTTTGCTGAGACCACACAAGATTCTCCATCTGCTAACTCCATGCATTTTCATGGGCTATCCCCCATTCTTGGAATGCTTTCTCTCCTTGTCTCTGCCTCCTAGCTTTCTTCAAGTATCAGTTAAAATCCTATCATTTACAAAAAGCCTTTTCTGGTCTTTCTTAATGCTAGTGCCTTTCCTCTGAGGTGATCTCTTATTTATCCTACATATCTTTTTTTTTAATACATAGTTGTTTGCGTGTGGTCTTTCCTGTTAGACTGTGTACTCTTTGAAAGCAAAGGACTGTCTTTGCTTTTCTTTGTATTCTTAATGCTTAGCTGTTCATGGAACACAGTAGGCACTTAGTAAATGCATATTTACATTACTGGACTTGAATAATAATAATGACTAGAATTTATATAGTGATTTAAGATTTGCAAAGCTCTTTGATATGTAGTATCTCACTTGATCCTCATAACAACCCTGTGAGATAGGTGTTATTATTATCCCCATTTTGCAGATCAGGAAACTGAGTCTTAGAGAGGGTAAGTAACTTGCCCAGGGTCACACAGCTAGGAAATGTCTAAGGTGGGATTTGAACTCAGGTGTTCTTTACTTCTGGTCCAGCACTGCATCTACTGTGTCAACTAACTGCCTTACTATTTGTTAACAGAAAGGTAGATTTTGTGCATTAACGTTAATCATTTGGTTCCTTGAATTTGGTCTGAGTTTTCTTATATTTAATGCTGTCTTCTTTTATGTTGTTGTAGTCATTGTATATATTGCTCTTTGCTTTCTTGACTTTCAGTGATCACTGCTCTGTGGCAGTTAATGGCCAAATCTACAATTCTGGCATCATCTGTCACATGAGCTTCAGACTGGTTTCTCCACTTGTTTGCTAGATGGTTTGGATTGGATGCTTTAGTGCTATATTAGCACTGTATTAGCACCTCAAATTAGACATGACTCCAAACAAATTCAGCTTTCCTATATAACACCCCTCCCCTCCAAGAAAAATCTCTACTCTCCCTCTTCCTGCCTACCAAATAAAACCCATAACAATCCATACCTTATCTCTGGTGAAGAAGTCACCATCTCCCTCATCAGCAAGGACTAAAACCCTAGGAGAATATTTCCCTCTCCCCTCTCCCACATTTAATCAGTCACCAGATTTTTGCCAATTCTACTTTTCACATCTGTTACCTTCTTACCTCTCATGACTCCAATTTAGGCCCTTCAGGTCAGGTCTTGTCTAGGCTGTTGTAAGAACTATCTAACTGGCTTACTTGTCTCCTGTTTTTCCCCTCTCCAATTTATCTTTCACCTACAGCTGCCAAAGTATCCTGATAAACAGTTTTGACCATGTCAATCTATTTCTGGGGGAAAAAAAAACCTTCAGTGGTTTTCTTTGTAAGATAAAACACCAACTCTTCAGCTTAGCATCAAGGGCCTCTGTGATTTGACTCCCACCCAGCCTTATTTCACAAGACTCCTCTTCATGCAGAACATGATGTAGCCAAACTAGATTACATACTATTGTCCCTTCTTACTAGGATTTTTTTTTCCGCTGACATGTATTCATAACGTGGTCCTGTACCTGGAATGTCCTGCACTGTCTGTCTGCCTCATAATCTCAATCTGCTGAAATCTTCTCTTCCTTTAAGATTCAGCTCAGATTCTATCTCTTCCATGAAAAAAAATAGCTATCATTTATATAGCCCTTTAAGATTTGCAAACTACTTTTCATGCTTTCTCATTTGATCCTCACAACAATCCTGAGAGATGGCGGCATTGTTATTTCCGTGTTATTGATGAGAAAACTTTGCTTCAGCAACTTTTCATGACTTGCTTAGGGTCACAGAACTAATAGGTACCTGAGATAGGATTTGAACTAAGGTCATCCTGACTCCAGGTTGTTGTTTGTCCTTCATCCTCAAAGAGGACCAATGACATCACTGCATGTCCTAGCTTCCTTGGGAAAGCTTTTTTCCCCCTGAGTCCTAGTTCCCCTCTTTCCCTGCAAAAGTGTCCTTGAAGGCTGTTTTGCAATTTTTTTGTCTCTGTATCATGGTACTAGCGCAGTACTTTTGCACACATGTTTAAATTTTTTGTATAGGACCTATTATTTCAGTGATATGGAGAACTTGTGAGAAAATTCTTTCTATTAATTCAGTAGCTCTGCAAATTCTAGTCCACGGGTGGGGAACCCATGGCCTTAAGGCTACACATGGCCTTCTAAGTCCTTAAGGGTGGCCTTTTGACTGAATCCAAATTTTATGGAACAAAGGATTTGTATCAAATGTAAAATTTGGATTTAGTCAAAAGGCTGCACTTAAGGATCTAAAAGGCCACACATAGCCTTAAGGCAACAGATTCCCCACCCCTGTTCTAGTCTTAGAAAGTTACACTGGGAGACTGAGAGGTGAGGAGGCTTGCCTTGGGCTACCCTATCAGAATTTGTCAGAGGCAGGATTTGAACCCAGATGTTTTTGACTTCAAGGTCAGCTCTCTTGCCATTATACCGCACTGCCCTGTCTCTTGTCTATTGAATTAAATCAAATATATTGGTTGATATGTACTTGTGCTGGCTGTTTCATTTTTATAAATGATGGCTCTTGAAGAGGGACAGGGCAAAGGGATATGCCATGATATATAAAATATGTTTATATGTATACACACATATGTATGTATATATATGTATGTGTATATATATATATACACATACCACACATGCATATATAGACACACATGCATATATGCCAGGAAATATAAAAACTAAAGATACCAATAAAGCTTAAAAAATAATATAGATGTTTCAAAAGCAGAAGTTATTTCTCTCCTAATTCTCTATGGGGAAAATAAGCGTTGGGAGAGATGACAGTGATACTTGGCATCAGTGAGAACCCAGGTGTGCCCTTTGGAACCCAGGAAGGGCAAATCAAGTGTCTTTCAGTGAATGGGGCATTCACTTTCCTTTTTAGTTTGTTTAGATCCTCTCTAAAGGGCTGATGGCCATTACACCCCTAGGTGTTAGTTAAGTCAGTCAGTCAATAAATATTTATTGTCTGCCATGTGCCAGGCACTGTGCTAAGTGCTGGGGTTACAAAAGATAATCTTTGCCCTTAAGGAACTTAGAATCTAAGACACCAAGTAAACAAATATGTACAAACAAGAGATGTACAGGAGAATTAAGAAAGAATTAAGAGAGAGAAGGCACTGGAATTAAGAGAGGTTGGGAAAGGCTTCTTCTAGAAGATGGGATTTTATTTGGGATTTATGGGAATCCAGAGAAACCAGGAGGCAGAGATGAGAAGGGAGAGCATTCCAGGCATGGCAGAAGCCAGAGAAAATACCTGAAGCAGACAGATGGAGTGTCTTGTGGATGGGATGGCCAGGAGGCCAGTGTCACTGGATCCAAGATTATGTGATGAGCAGTAAAGTATAAGAAAATTGGGAAGGTAGAAGGGGGCTAAGTTATGAAGGGCTTTGAATACCAAACAGAGAATTTTGTATTTGATCTTGGAGTCACTGGAGTTTATTGAGTGGGGATGGGGTGACATGGTCAAACATGCCTTTTAAAAAAAATCACTTTGGTGGCTGAATAGAAGATGGATTGGAGTAGGGGAAGACTTGAAGCAGGCAGAACCATCAGCAGAGGAATGGGTGGATAGATGGAATCAGACTTCAGACAGGAGATGGCAAAGGACCATGTCCCTCTAAAAGAGACATGAAGGCTCAAATTGATGCATACCTAAATAGCAGACAATTGCAGTAGTCTAGGTGTGAGGTGATGAGGGCCTGCACCAGAATGGTGGTAGTGTCAGAGCAAAGAAGGGGGCATATTTGAGAGAAATTGCAAAGGTTAAATTATCACTACTTAGATTGTATATGAGGCATGAGAGACAGTGAAGAGTCCAGGATGACACCTATGTTGTGAACTTGTAGGACTGGTATAATATTATTACCCTTGACTGTAATAGGGAAGGTAGGAAAGAAAAGGGTTTGTTGGAAAGATAATGAGTTCTATTTTGGACATATTGAGTTCAAGATGTCTACTGGACAGCTGGTTTAAGATGTCTACTAGACATCAAGTTTAAGATGTCTACAGGACATCTGGCTCAAGATGTCTGAAAGGCGGTTTGAGGTACAAGATTAAGGATCAGCAGAGAGGTTAGGGCAGGATAGGTAGTTTTAAGAATCATCAGCATAGATGTGGTAATTAAATTCATGGGAGCTGATAAGATCACCTAGTGAAGCTGTATATCCAGAAAAGAGCAGAGGGCCCAGGCACTGGTGCCAAACCATTAAAGGGCAAGGTGATTGTTGAGTATGGAGCTGAAGATCCAAAGCCGTCAGTGTTGTCAATGCTTGTCCTGGTAAAGTCATTTTAATGAAGCAGATCATTGGTTTCCCTTAAGTGAACCCACATACCAAACTCATTCTGCTGAGATCCTGGAGGTTCCTTGGCTCTCAAAAGCTGAAATAGAGCAAGGAAAAGTGATGAGTAAGTTCTTGGGATCTGTTTCTAGTCTTCAGCCCAAAGCTGAAAAAACTATCTGTTCCGTGATACCACACTTTGGGCAGTGGCGTTTTAAATTAAACCATTGACCTATGTGCCCACACTCAGGGGCCCAAAGCCTCCATTCCCTCTCTTTTTTTTGACTAGCCAATGGGGTTAATTGACTTGGCCAAGGTCATACAGCTAGTAAGTATCAAGTGTCTGAGGCCAGATTTGAACTCAGGTCCTCCTGACTCCAGTGCTGGTGCTCTAACCACTGCGCAACCTAACCGCCCCTGTATTTTTATTTTTATTTTTTTCAAAGCCTCAATTCTTAGAGCCCAGCCTTGCTGCAAGCAGTAAAGTAATACAGTACCACACCTCAGAAGCAGTCTATTAGCAACTTACTTAATGTATAGAACAGAGTGATAATATAGTAAGAGATGCTACCAGTGTCTGGGATCTTTCTTCTTTAAGATTTTCTTCTCAGCTTGTGCTTCCATTTTAGGAAACATTTGAGGTTGTGTATAGTTTTCTGGTGGTCAGAGGAATGAAAGAATATATTTGTGACTTGTCAAAATATTTCATCACATTGAATCCAGATACAAATTCCCTTAAGAAAAGCAGCTTTCTTCCTGGCTCCCCACCTCACTTAGCCATTACAAGAATTTTGGTGAGCTGAAAAGTGATGAGGCCTTGATGAGGGTGGTAGTTCTGTGAGTGAGAGAAGGTAACAGATAGAATAGGAGAAGCATTTTGGAGGTAGGATCTTGTACTAGGTACATAGATGCATGAGATTTGGCAACAGATAGGATGTGGGTGTGGGGTGAGGGAAAGAGAAAAGTCAAGGATGGCTCTGTGGATCCAGTTTGAATAGACTGGAAGAATGGTGGTATCCTCCACATAAGTAGCGAAATTTGGGGGAGAGAATATAGGGAAAGATAATGAATGCTATTTTTAATATGTTGTAAACAAGATAACTATGGGATATTATCTAAATGGAAACGTCCACCAGGCAGTTGATGATAAAGTATGAGAACTCAATATTATGGTTGGATAGATAGATCTGGAAATCATTTACAAAGATAATAATTCAACTTAGGGGACCTGAAAGATCATTGAGAAAAATGGTGACTAGAGAGAGATGGGAAGAGAAGCAGATGTAGAACAGGGACTCATGGGACATTCACAATTAAGGGGACAGGACATATATTCTGATTCAGTGATGCAGACTGAGTAGGAGCAGTCAGACAGGGTCGGAGGAAAGCCAAGAGAGTGTAGAGTCCTAAAAGCTTAAGGAGAGAATATCTAAAAGGGAGTGATCAATAGTGTTGAAAGCTGCAGAGTTCAAGAGGAGTGAGGACTGTGCTATTGAATTTAGTAATTAAGAGATCATTGGTAATCTTTGAAAGAACAATTTCATTTGAGTGGTGATGTCAAAAGTCAGATTGCAAGGGGTTTAGAAGTGAGTAGGAAAACAGGAAATAAAGTCAACAATATAGATTACTTTTTCTAGAAGTTTGGCTATGAAAAAGAAGTGATAGATGATAATAGCTTCTTATTTTAACTAATCATGCTGGCTAATGAGGGATTAGCTGGGCTGTGTGTGGTTGGGGCCCTGGGATGGTGGGCAGTGGAAGAAGGCCAAATATCCTTCCCCATTCTATTTCTCCACTTTTCACTAGCACCTACCAGCATCTCTTACTGTAGTTGGGACCTCCTTCCCCTAAGAAGGAATGGATGGATGGATGGAATCAGACTTCAGACAGGAGATGGCAAAGGACCATGTCTCTCTAAAAGAGACATGAAGGCTCAAATTGATGCATGCCCGAATAGCCAGAAGGTGGCAGAAGAGGCTGTTCATTGTCACTGGCCATGAATCATTTCCACAAATGTGTACAGTTCAGGCACTTGTCTCCCTCCTGATTTTGCAGGACACTCAGTTGTAGGGGGAAAAGGTAGGGACTTCTCTGAGGTTAAAGTGAGTAGGAGCTTATGCCAGTCCCTGATAGAGATTACATGCCCCCTCCTCTATTATGGTCAGGTACAAGAGTACCTTGGTCCTGCCTAAACCCCTCCTCACTTGTCTCTACCCCTCTCTTCTTTTCTGCCTTAACCACCCAGGATGGATAGGGTGATGATGAATGGCTGAGGTCTCACTTATATACATTGGTGTCAGGGCATCCCTACCCCTCTTTCTACCTAGTAATTTAGGTAAATTCCTTGGGGATGGATCACTTGCCCTTCTCATTCTCAGGTTCCATTGTAGGTCCAGGCTTGAGTCAGAGGCATCCAAAAGGTTGACATACTGGAGGCCACAAGGTAGAAGAAATCCCTGGCTTTAACTTCCTCAGATAGTGGTCAAAGGGGCGTGGTGGATAAATATTCCTAGGAGTATCCCAGAGTCTTGATGGCCCTACTTCTCCTCCATTAATGTAAGGCCCTATACCTGTTCCCTCCCCACCTCTTAGTACCTCTGGTATTAATTCCATGTTCTTTAAATTCTGCAGCATCTAGAGCTTGTCTTGCCTCCACTTGCCTTGCCCTGGTTTTGGCTCTGAGTCTGTTGTGAGTGGATAGATATGACAGAAAAGCTTTAGAATGGTAAATGACCGTAGCTATGTAGTTAAGAGCCTAATAATCCCAAAGGGAAGAATCCAAGCCTGTCTTTGCATGTTTACACTGACAGTTTGAAATACCCTCCCTCCTCTTCTCTTCCCAAACTCCTGGTTTCCTTAAAGACAGCTCAAGTACCACCTTCTTCATGAGGTCTTTCCCAATGGCCTCCCACTGTAGTACCCTCCCAAGCTTACCTTGTATCTGCTTTGGATGGGGTTTGTATATACCTATGTAGAAGAGATTGGATTGGTCTGCAAGGGCCATCTTGGGGAGCATGTGCCTGGAGGTCCCCTGGGAACTTTTAGGGACTTCAAGGATGTGCAGACTCAGCACTTGGACTTTTTAGGGATGAGAAGATTTCTGCCTGTTTCTGGTCATGTGATGACCCAGCACTAGAAGTATTTGTTGCTTTGGTATGGAACAAAAATAACCCTTAGTTCTCTTCCATCTTGGAAATTTGACAGGAAGATGAGTGCTGCATTAGTTAAAAGGAGAAACAACTTCTTGGTTGCTCTGTCTTCCTAACTCCTTTCAAGGTTCAGCTCATTCCATTTCCTTTTCTCATTTGCTCCACTCCCAATTTTTTGTACTTCACCCTCAATTACTTAGTATTTTTTATTTATCTTTTTCACATATACTGGTTCACTCTAGTAGAATATTTTTCTTTGTATCTTCAATGCCTAGAACAGTGTTCATAGCAAATGCTTTAAAATGCTTAGGGGTTTAAATTGAA
Source organism: Vombatus ursinus (assembly GCF_900497805.2). Lineage (NCBI taxonomy): Eukaryota > Metazoa > Chordata > Mammalia > Diprotodontia > Vombatidae > Vombatus > Vombatus ursinus. Next base: position 16,887,714 of record NW_020954580.1, on the reverse strand, counting down.
TTGAAGAGAAGAGAAAGATGGAAGCCAACATCAAAACAAAAAGATAATTTTTATTTCACTATAGGTACAAATCAAATGAGTTTATTTTGTTGTATCACTGGGAGGGTACCCCCTCAACTCACACAGAGGGTCACCCAGACAAACTAAACCCAGGTTCAAAGTACTCTTGGACCCACATCTCCTCTCCAAACCTTAACTCATGAACCTATACTGACGTGCTTACTTTTCTAGTTGGAGGCCAAAATTAGTTCAAATCAAAAGCATTTAATTAAATATCATAGGAAGAAGGATAGCAACAACATATTTCTCTTATATGTTTTGTGTACATACTCCCAGAAATACATACATTATCAGTGGAATGAGTGAACATACATAGGGTACACATATGGAGAGATGCACGTGCAGAGAACATGTATATCTAAGGTACAGATATGGAGGAGCATTCACATAAGCAATAGATAAATAGTTGGGGCACACATGTATAAGGCTATATACATAGGGGACACGATGTTTTCTATTGATCTCATTGTGCAGCCTCCCACTGGACCTACTCCCTGCTGGTTTAACATGGTATATAGTTATTCTTAGGTGCTGTTCCATCTTTCTTTGCATGTCCATTGCTTGATGGTATTCTACTGGTCCCATGATTGCTGCTGGTCACTGATAGGTTTAGTTCTATTTCTACAAGAGGTTATTGAACTTCTCTCTTCTTCCAATTGTTGGCTTTACCTAGGGACCTCATGTACTTTTGAGGTACATGCTATGTTTTCCCTGTGAGAAGAGTGAACTCTACTATCTTTCTTATAGTTTAATGGCCAGAGGCATTTTGGTACAGCTTTTTTAAGACATACATCAAGTCACTGGACTAGGGGAAAGTCCTCAGGTGCTTTTCCTCTCTTAGGAGGTAGACTCTGCCAGTTCTCAAAGCCTTGGCTGAAATAGGTATTTTCTCTCCAGAAGGAGATTTCTTGCTGCAGGTGCTGAATTCTTTGGAACACAGAACATTTCTGATTGCTAGTAACTGTAGGCATAAGCCCATTTTAAAACTTTAATTTCATACTTCCTGCTCACTGAGAACAAGGTTTCTGTCTGAATCTTCACTCTGACTTAGGGTTAGAGATTCCTAGTGACTCACTGCTTAGTGTCCAATTGTTAGACTGTGCCAGATAGCATCAATTTAGAGGGCACCCTTTCAACAATCTTCCAAGGTCTCATTGGGTTTGAGATTTCTCTCTCCAGTTTTCTGAGCCCTAAGATCATTTTATTCTCCCATGCAAATGAATGGAAAGGATAAAAGGCACTGGAACAAAACTAAGTTCTGGGAAACACAATTATTATCTTTTTCCTTCCTGGATACACTTTTGCTTTTAATATGTATGTATGCCTGTTAAGTCATCCTACATTTGTTAGTGTCTTATCATGTGTAAGGCACAATGATAGATACAAGGGATACAAAGTCAAATAGTCCTTGCCCTCACGGAATTTAGGGTTTGAACACGTTCATGAATAAGTAATAATGCAAATTAAGGAGTAGAGGAGAAGGGAAGATCATACAGAGGGGGTTAGAGAAATTTAATTAAGGTATGATGTCTTCTAATTGTTAGCCATACTGAATGTAACAAGAAAAAAGGAAATATTTTTAATAAAGAAAATGATATAATAATATAATTTTGCACAAAAATATAATTTTGCGGTTGGATCATGTGTTTTTATAGTGGAGAACTCCAAGTCTCAAAAAATTAATTAATACTTTCCCCTTGAGGATGAAAGATGGGATGTATTAAAGGTGATTATTTCTAGGCATGAATTTAGGTTGTCCACAAATGCACCAATAAACAGGAAGTCTCTCCTATTTCAACTCCTTTCAGAAATTTCAGATTGAGGAATACGTGTAGTTCTTCAGGATGGCTTCATACACTGCAGAATTGAAAACTGTTCTTTAGACAATGCCAAGGAGAATACCAAGCTCTTGAAAATGACAAGTCTTAACACTAATCAGATATAGTATCATATAGCCAATTGTAACCAACAAAGGATTAGGAACACCATTACCAATAAGAAAATAGCTGGGTTTATCAGCTCCCTGTGCTGCCCAAGGAGCTGCTGGAAGGGGATTGAAGACATTTGTTTTCAGGGACCTGTTTTTTTTTCCCCAGAAAATATAGTGGAGAACTCCAAGCCTCAGAAAATTAATTCATACTTTCCCCATGAGGATGAAAGACGGGATGTGTTAATGGTGATTATTTCTAGGCATGAATTTAGGTTGTCCACAAATGCACCAATACACAGGAAGTCTCTCCTATTTCAACTCCTTTCAGAAATTTCAGATTGAGGAATGTGTGTAGTTCTTCAGGAGAATACCCAGCTCTTGAAAATGACAAGTCTTAACACTAATCAAATATAGTGTCATATAGCCTATTGTATCCAACAAAGGATTAGGAACACCATTACCAGTAAGAAAATAGCTGGGTTTATCAGCTCTCTGTGCTGCCCAAGGAGCTGCTGGAAGGGGATTGAAGACTTTTTTCAAGTTTCATTTTTCTCATATGTAAAATGGGGACAATAATACATCTACTACCTAATTCAAATTGTTATGAGGAAAGTGTTTTATTTTATTTTATTTTTTTTATGAGGAAAGTATTTTGTGAATCTTAAAGCACTCTTTCAGTGTGAGTAGTTATTGCTATATGCCAGTGCACTATAGCAGGGTTCTGCTGGTTTCCCAGTTGTGTCTGACTCTTCTTGACTCTATTTGGGGTTTTCCTGGCAAAGATACTGGTTTGCCATTTCTTTCTCCAGCCATTTTTACAAATGAGAAAATTGAGGTAAACAGAGTTAAGTGACTTGCTCAGGATCACAAAGCTAGTAAGTGTTTGAGGCCAGATTTGAACCCAGGAGGATGAGTCTTCCTGATTTCAGGCCTGGCACTCTATCCACTGGGTCACCTAGCTGCCCTGCAGCACCTAACTGCTGGTATTTCTTATAATTAAAATCCTTACCCATAGGGAAAAGCAGCTGGTGAAGAGTGAAGAGGAGAAGGTCAATCTTAGAGTCAGAGAAGCCCTGGGTTCAAGATACCAGGAGTTTTCTTGCTGACTACATCACAGAATCTTCCAATGCATACCAGTCTAGAGCAATCAATCAAGAAATCACAATGAAACATTTATTGTGCACCTGCTAGGAATCCAGCTCTGTGTCAAGGGATGTGGGGAAAGAAAAGTGGGTGTAAAATGCCATCCTTGTCCTCAAGGAAACATTAATCCAGTTGGAGAGGCAAAGCTATCAAAAATGAAACAGAGAATCATAGACAACTTCTATGTTACCTTACATGGGGGCAATAAGAATTCAGAGGAGAAATCCTCATGGGATGGAGGTGTTATTTGAATTGGACCTTGGAGGATGGCCCTACCCTTTGGATAAGAGGTTGGTTGTTCATCTTTCGTTTTTTAAAAGGATCAATGACATCATGGAATGGTGTCTTAACTCGAGGGTGACTTAGATTTAAGTGAGCCAGAGTTGCACAGAGTCCCTGGGCACTCAGTGAAAGAACTCTTATAGTAACAGAGCCCCTACCTGCCTCTAGCAATCTGTGCCAGTCTTATTAATATATGTGAATTAATAATCCCCTATCCTACTATTTAATAACACTTTGCATTTGTATAGACCCAGTTGCTTTTCTTTCTCATATTTCCAAAATATCATGTTGCCTAAATCTAAATGCATCTTTGCAAGATAGATTTCTTGTTTCTTACTTATTAAATGGGGTTTCTTTACCCAATAGGCAGCAGAAAATGGTATCTAGATGGACAAATTATTGAGTAAGCTTTTATTCTCTTGCTCTCACTGAACACCCACTTCTCCCCTTATCTCAAGGGCCTTCCAGTATCACCAACTCTTACTTCTTCAGGGTTAGAGTATAGATTTCTTTTTCTTTTTTCAGACTATAAGTTTCTTGAGGGCAAAGCTCTTTCTATATCCTATAAGTCAACAAGCATTTACAAGTGTCTATTCTATGGAGAAAACTGTCAAGTGCCTCTGAGATACAAAATTTAGACAAGCAGCATTGTTATTACTTCATATTCTTCAAGGTCTTTATATACAAATACAAAATCACAACACATCGTTTATATGTTGGTGAGGACCCAAATATTTGTGAAAAGATGTGGAGGAAGCCAGGTGTTTCTTGGGTGGCACAGTAGTATCCCGTAAGTCAAAACTATGTGTGGGGTGAGGTGGCCCAGGACGGGAAGACGAGAGGGCTACAGCTGGGTGAGAGTAGCATTTATAACTACAGCCTGAACAAACCAAGTTAACTCTAATCTACCCCTTGAGAAGCCCTACAAGGTACTGTTTTGTCAGGAGCATAAGGAGCTGTGAATTATGGGATGTGCATCCTTAGGTAAAAAAGGCAGTAAAAGTTCAGGGTCATGTACTAGTATGTATCAGAAGCAGGACTTGAACTCAGGCTCCAAGGTCAACTTTCTATCCACTGAATCCATGAAAAGGCATCCCTTTCTTCCTTCCTTCCTTCCTTCCTTCCTTCCTTCCTTCCTTCCTTCCTTCCTTCCTTCCTCCCTTCCTCCCTTCCTTCCTTCCTTCCTTCCTTCCTTTTTCTTTTTCTCTCTCTTTCTTTCTCACTACATATTATATGTGTGTACACATGATATATATGTATGCCACAATACATATATGTCTATATGTATGTGTATATATATATATTTAACAATTGGCTCTCAAAAATGTATGTAGGACACATGTTTGAGTTTGATCTGCATTATTAACATTTCCCCATAATTTTCTTAAATAATTGATAAGCCAACAAACGAAACCCCGATTTGTAGCATTTGCTGTTGGTCGACTTCTGAGGTATAAATGCTCATATCAAAAATTTAACAATTGGTTCTCTTGAGCGTTTAAGCGAGCCCTAGTGCTCCTCTGCACATATATGAAGAGGACTTTATAAAAAGGCATCAATGTCTGTTCCAGAGTTGACAGGCTGTCTGTTGCATTTCCCTTCTTAAATGTCAGTGTTGATTCTGAAACTGCTTCCTGTTCCTTTTCGAAGCTAGCAAGGATGTCATTTTACAATTTCTGTGGGATTTTATTTCATTATGGAGTTTGGTTTATTGGTAGTTCCCGTGTGGGCTCAAGGTTTTGCAGAGAACTGAAAATCATCATGGTGGAAGTTTTGTGGGGACCTGGTATACTATTGCTGACTAGTTCAAAAACCTTGACAGTTCTTTGTAAGAAAGAAAGGTGTTTCAAGGTTCTCAGTGCAAGACCTTCTAAGGAGATGAAAATGTTGCTATTGAAGGTCCAGATGTTAGGAAATCATGAGGTAATTGTGTCTGGGAATAAACTGGTATAGAAGAGTCCTAATAGGGGAAAGTGGCCATTAGCTACACAGCCCTCAATGAGGTCAAGATCTTTGTTCTTGAACAATTCATGCCTCTTGCCAAAATAGCACATTCAGGGGATGAGCACAAAAAAAATTCTCATAATGTCGCTCACCTGAGTAGCAAATGCCCAATAAATATTCATCCCTGCAAGTCACTAAGCCTGTGACTCAAAAGCTGCTTCATTATAGAGCTAAGGCTATGAGACAGAGAGAGGCAGAGACACAGAGAAAGAGACAGAGAGGGAGAGAGAGACAGAGAGAGAGAGAGAGAGAGAGACGAGACAGAGAGACAGACAGAGAGAGAGAGACAGAGAGAGAGAGACAGAGAGAGACAGACAGAGAGAGAGAGACGAGAGAGAGAGACAGAGAGAGAGCTCTGCTTTAAATGGCCCTGAGCTATAGAACAAAAAAAGGTCCTCCCTTTATCTTTATTTCTTTCCTAATAATTGAGATGAATAAGCCCAGGGTTCAATTAGGTCAGTTTTCCTGGTAAAATACATCTTTTACTTAGAAAATTAAGAATCACAGGGAGCATGTTGGAGAGAAATTTAGCACTCATGTCAAATGTTAGCATGGAATATCAGCTGATTAAGAATATGATGAAAGCCCCAAGCTCGGGAAAATAAAGACTTTTGGAAATCAGGTTTAAAATACTTTGTCAGAGGAGGGCTTACTAGGGAATTGGCAGTCATTGCTTATCTAGATGGTATCTCCTTTCCTCAGAGGGTTGCTTGGGACAGCAACGAGTTTGAACGCTTTTGGAAAAGATATTGAAGACTATAAATAATGAAGAATAAAGATTTTTATTTCCGGTCCCAAGATTCACCAAAAATGTGCATATAACTAATATGAAATCACATGGTCCAACTAGCAACTGAGCCTAGTGTCTTAGCTAATAAGTGCTTTGGCAACTGGCCTAAGGCGCCTTTGAAAATTTAGTTGCTAAGAGAAAGGGAGAAGCCTGAAGAGACAGACACTTTTCTTAGAGTATTTTTTTTAAATAAACTCTTTTCACTAGAACCAAAGCTTAGGAAAAGGATATGGTAGATTTAATTCCCTCAACTTCAAGCTCAAATAAACAAACATTCCAGCATGTACTGGGATAAGAGCCCTGGGCTTCGGAGTCAGCAGGCTTGGAATCTCATAACAGCTCATAAAGTAGTTGGGTGACCTTGGGCAAGGGCCTTTACCCTCTAGGCCTCAGTTTATTTCACCTGAGGTAGACCCCTTTATACTTTTTGAAATTATTAAAGACGCTTTAAATAGCTTTTGCTAATATCTATTGATATTTACGGCTTTAGAAAGTGAAATTATTATGAAAATGATTTTGACCTACCGGACCCCCTAAAAGGATCTGAATGAAATGATTGACAAGGCCCTTTCTAGCTCTGATAAGTTGTGGTTGTAATTTCTATCATGTGGAGTCATACAACATTGTTCTTTGAGCATTTCTCAGGGCTTTTGACAAACACCTGCAATGTACTGTTTCCTTAATGTCCTGGAGCAGATTTCTTCCTAGATTAATGTATTACAACCTGCCACCTTGCCATCTTCTGGTAAAAGGTGGCAGGTACAGTGCTAACTAGTAGGCTTTTGGCCTACTGTTAGATGAGCCAGTAGCCCTAGTTCTGGAGTTAGATGGCGTAGGTTCAAATTCCATTGTCTGATGGTGCAGTGGATAGAGTGATGTCCCTGGGGTTAGGAAGATTCATCTGAGCAAGTCACTTGACTTTGTTTGCCTCAGTTTCCTTACCTATAAAATGAACTGGAGAAGGAAAGGGCAAACCACTCCAGTATCTTTTCCAAGAAAGCCCTAAGTCGGGTCATGAAGAGTTGGACACAATTGACATGACTGAACAAGTCCCTTGAGGGCAGAGATTCTTTTTTTGCCTCTTTTTGTATCCCTAGTGCTTAGTAGAGTGCCTGACATATGCTAGGTGCTTAAGAAATAAATATTTATTGATTGATTGATTGAACTCAATATGAGCCTACACTGCAATATGTCACCCAAGAAAGCTAATGTAATCTTATTCTGAATTCTAAGGCACATAGCAGAAATTAACCCTCTTGGCCTCAAGTTGCTCATCTGTAAAATGAGATGAAGAAAGAAATGGCAAACCAGTATCTCTGCCAAGAAAACCCCAGACAGGGTCACAGAGTCCAACACAACTGAGATGACTGACAGTAGCTTTGGTCAAGTCACTTATGAAGTCACTTAATATGTTTTGATGTACTCTTGAAGGCTAACCTAGGAATTACATGACTGGTGATGTAGCATGCATTCTAGGCAGTTCTGTTAATTCGTTGCCCTAAGCACGATCCATTTGTATCTCTCAATGAGATACGACCAGTTTACTTAGGTAGTTTACTGCCAGAGTGTCTTTGAGTTGCTTCCATTTCATTCTAATCTCTTTAAGATTGCAATTAAACTTGACAGGAAGATGACTCCGAAAAACACTAGTAGGATTTTCTTCTTCATTTGGCAAATACAGACACAAACTACACACAGCCTTCATAAAAGAAAAGGCTTTGTCTTGACAAATAAATAAAGCTAATTAAGCAATAAATACTTACAAAATAAAAGGGAGGCTTTAGGGAAATGTGTAGCAATTATTCTGTTGGGAGGTTATCATTTGGAAGATCTGAAGGCAAAATTACACGCTTAAAAAGCAATTTGTTTTTTTTTTTCAGGAAATTAGTTATATCAAAATTTAAATGTCTTTGAAGTGTATAAAAATTATTTGTATTAAATAGCATGGGCATAGTGGAAAGAATTTTGGACTGGGAGTTAGAAAACTTTTTTTAGTTGTGTGACCTTGGGCACTTCAGGGCACTTCATTAGGCCTTGTTTTTTTCATCTGTAAAACATATTTGAGAAGGGACTAAGTATTCTTTAAAATCTCTTATACTTCTAAAATTCTATGATGATTTCCATTGGTAAGAAATGCCTTTGGAAAATAATCTGATATTGTTCACTTCAATTTCATATTTTGTGTTTCATTTACACCATTCAACTGAAATAATAGCATTAATATCCTTTGCTAATCAATCCATGCTGTCACTGCAGCCTTTTTAGTTAGAGAAAATTCAGACATCAAGAGGTCAGAAATATGGGATTATCTCTTCCAAAGGTCAAGTCAATAATGCATCTTTCATTTTACTTCAGCAAGCTATCCTAATCAATATTTGCCTCATATTTGCCTTCTCATTAACATTTTGAATGAATACTAAACTTTTAAGTTTTTCAATTCACAAACATTAATTTTCTCTCCCCTCCCCCTTCCTTCCTCCCCCCCCACCAGAAAACAAGAAAAGGAAAAAAATGCAAAGTCAAGTAAAACAAGTTCACACATTGACCATGCCCGAAAATGTATGTCTCATTCAGCATCTCAAATCTTTCTCAGAAGTTAGGTAGCATGCTTTATCATTGGTCCTTTGGAATCACATTTGGTCATTGTGTATATCAGAGAAATAACTTATTTTAGAAATCTTATTTAACATCATATGCTATGTGCAATTGGTTTATCAATCAATCAACTAGCATTTACTAAGTGCCTACTATGTTTTAGGTACTGGGGATACACATATAATTTTAAGAGTGCTTGATATCTTAATTTACTGTGAATATACATTAATCAATCAAAAAATTTTAGACTAAGCACAAAAAATCTTTGAAAGACATTTGATGAGGTGAAATGACTTCATCCATTGGCCAGGGGATTTTCTTATGCCCTTTGGGTGGATCCTGTATAAATGTTGTTTAGTTAGCTGGAATTAGCTGGAAGAGGAAATTTGAAAATTGAAGTGATCATGGAGTTCTTGTTGAACTCCCCCTGAGAAGGAGGATTCAACCTGAGAGGGAGGAAGGAGAAGGCTAGACTTTAGCTTTGGCAAGATCTTTCCCTCTCCCTTTTTGGCCATCGAAGGACCTTGTGAGTTTCAAAGGGTCCATAAGATTTTGGACTTCCTACTGTTGCATCACTGTTGTAGTGGTATCTCTCTATCAGCTGGGCATTCCTGGATAAGGGTCAGCATCAGGAGCCAAGTACAGACTAGACTCATGATTCTACAAGTAGTAGAATGTCTCTTCTATTGAAACCTCTAGGAAAAAAAATGTGAATTAAATGATTGACAAGGCCCTTTCTAGCTCTGATAAGTTGTGATGGGTGCTCAAGAAGTACTCAGCAAATGGGAGAAAAGAGCTCCTAGCAACCCAGAGGTGTGATTTGTTTCTTTGCCGTTGTGCTCCCTAAGCTCAAGCCCACTTTCCTTCAGACTTTTTATTTACTTCCGGGAGAATGTGTCACAGACTTTCATGGGGAGGTTTTGTACTATAATTTTTGTTCCACCTTAGTAAATACCTTTTTCTAAAAGCTATCCAAGGCTGGCTGATTAATTTGATTCTCAACTGATATTTTGGGGGAAAAGCACACTAGTGGGGGCTGGAGCCAATGACATTACAGATTTAAACTTGACCTCTCAGGTTTATGCCTAAAACTCAGAGGGATAGCCAAATGTTGGAAATCTGATTTGTCAGTGGGAGTAGGAGTCAGAGAAGAGATGTCTCAGAGACCATATATACGATACAACAGATGACACAATCTCTATTTGTAAAACACTTCCCCTGATTTTATTTCTGTTTAATATGGTTTAATTCTCACACAAAAATAAATACCACTGGGCAGTGGTTTTTACCTGACATTGTATAAAATTTTCTTAGTCCACATGAGGCAGCTTGCTCCTGATTCATGTAATTGCTGCTTACTTCATTTCTCAATCTATGAGTTCACCTGGAACAGAGTCACAACAGAGGTGGGCGTGGTATGGTGGAAAGTAATACTGGTTTTTGAGTTAGAGAATGAGTGTTCAAATTCTAACTCTGCCTCTTACTGCTTGTGTGACGTGAGGAGTGTTGCTACACTTCTATGGGCCTTCGTTCCCTCATCTGTAAAATAAAAGGGTTGGATTAGATCACCCTTAAAGTCCCTAATAGATCTAAATCCATAATACTAAATGTGGCTGTATTTGTTCCTTTCCCTTATCCTAGTTCCTATTTTATTGATGATATTTTAGAGACGACACTTGCAGCTGTTTTCCCCTGAAGGAAATGCACATGAGCAATAATCAGGCTTTTAGACTACTGATATTTTCATCAGCCCTGCAGCAGGCAAGTTCTGATTTCAAATTTTTCAATTGTATTGGGATTTATTATAGCAAAATCTAATGGGGCAAGCCATTTGACTATGTAAATTTGTTAACAGTTTCTTAATGAAAGTCATAACCCAGACTTTCAAACATATAACAAATATGCTCTGAATTAAGAGCTAAATTTGATGTGCAACACTTTCAGGGTACGTGTGTGTGTGTGTGTGTGTGTGTGTGTGTGTGTGTGTGTTTGTCATTAATTTCCTACAACAGCAGATTCATCATCATCTCCTTTTGAAAGCCTATCCTAAAATGAAAATCATCTGCTTTAGGGCATAGAAGCTTGTAATTGCTTTTCACTCCATTGGTCTTGAGGTCTTATTAGACATTTTTTTCCTAGAGGTTTCAATAGAAGAGACATTAAGTTAGAGAAACAGTGAAACACAGGGAAGTGTGTAACATCAGGCACTCAAACAAAAGACACTGCCCAAAACAAAAAATCAAGGTAGAGACTTAACTGGAAGTGGGCCAGAGAGAATGTAGGTGGAAAGTAGAACTAATGACCACCAGGTGGTGGAGTGGATAGAGTGATGGGTCTGCAGTCAGGAAGACTCATCTTCATGTATTTAAATCTGGCCTCAGACACTTAACAAGGTATGTAACCCTGGGCAGATCACTTAACTCTGTTTGCTTCAGTTTCCTCACCTGCAAAACAAGCTGGAGAAGAAAATGGCAAACTGTTCCATTATTTTTGCCAAGAAAACCCCAAATGAGGTCACAAAGAGTCAGACATGCCTGAAAAATGACTGAACAACAACAATAAAAAGAACTAATGACATTCAATTAAAAAAGGTCAGGAAAGGAAGTAAGATTGTACTTTGTGCCCATGGTGACAGCTTGTGTGTAGCCTTTGCTAGTTCTGGACAAGCATGCTAAAGTAGGACCCCAAACTGTGTTTTATATCAGTTCATATAAGTCTGCAAGGAAATCTTATCCTTATGGAGTACAGAACTTGAAGTCATAGGACCCAAATTCAAAGCCTAGTTCTGGCAGGTACTACCTGTGTGAGCTTGGGCAAGCCACTTAACAAAGTGATCTTCAAGTGTGGGTCTGACCATGTCGTACCGCCCATCCCTTAACTCACTAAACTCCAGTGACACCCTGTACTTCCCAGATCAAAAAGGAAATCTGGCCCCTTCCTATCTTTCCAGTCTTATACTTTAATCCCTCCCACATACTATATGATCCAGCAACAATGGCCTTCTTGTTGTTCCTTACACATAACAGAGTCTCAATGTTGCAGTTTCATGGTGTGTTGTGGGGTCATCTCCAAAGAATTCATAGACTCAGACTATCTCCAATCCAAGCAAAAGCATTTATTGAGAATTATACCTCTCAGGAAGTGAGCTGAGTTTCAAGAAGGAACAGGCAATTTCAGTAAGGCAAGATAGGAAATTTTATAGATTATATGATACTGATTATGCAAGAGAAAATATGAATATTAAAAAGAAAGGAGGGGTTTGTCAAGGGATTAGGTAATAGGGGAAGGGTCCCAGCCTCGGTAGAACTGAGTATGCAATTTCACATAATGCATGCAGAAAAATCCATTTGAGGGGGATTAATATATGATAATGATATTATCATAAGCTTCTCTACATCATAAGTTCACCTAAAGAACAGCTTTTGCTATTAATGAGCAGACACTTACTTAGGGAAAGTCATTTCTATTGTTTTGGGGTACACATCCTATTCAGACATCCTGGTGGTGCTGCTTTCTGATTGGCTGGCTATTGTGGTCCTGTCTGGGGCAAAATGGATGGATGTGGTTGTGGTTGAGTGCATGGGCAGACCTGCTGTTCTGTGAGTCTGGGGGCAGTGGCTAGCTAGAGGCTAGTGAGGCGTATTTGGAAGTCAGAATTAGTTGGACTGGAGGCAGCTTTATTAGGATTCCATCATCTAGGCTCTGTGCCTTTTCATTGCATATCTTCCATGCTTGTGATGATCTTTCTCCTCATCTCCACCTCATGGATTCCCTAGTTTCCTTTAAGACTTAACTCAAATCCCAGTTTCTGCAAGAAGGCTTTCTTAAGTGCTATTGTCTTCCCTCTGGGATTACCTCCATTTATATTGCTTATATGTTGTTTGTACATAGGTGTGTGCATGTTGTCTGCCCTATTAGAAAGTAAGCTCCTTGAGATCAGGGACAGTGTTTTTTTGTTTTTATTTTTGGCCTTTCTTCGTATCCTCTGTAGTTAACATAGTTCCTGGCATATTGTAAAAGCCTAATAAATGCTTATGATTTGACTAAATAACCACTCTAGACTTCAATTTACTTCCCTATAAAATGAGGTGGTTAGATTAGATTACGTATAAGGTTCCTTTAAGCTACAGAGCTATGATTTTTATAATTCTTTCTTCCTAACTGGACCTGCTACATTTACATATAAGCAGTGGAGGCATCCCAAACCAATCCAACATACATTTATTAAACACCTATTATTTGCTGAGCAATGTATTGGGTACTGGAGATACAAGGACATAATGAAAAAGTAAGTGCCTTTAAAGGGCTTGTGTTCTTGGGAAGGAAGATTATAACTTAATGTTAAGTTGTATGCAAAGCAACTTTAGGTGAAACAGTATTTGAAAAAGCAGTTAACTTTGAGACCAAATCTAAGAAAATGGCACTAACCATGGACCTACTGTGAAGAAATAGGTGAATCAAAAACCTTAAGAAAACCTTTATTCACACTACAAGCAAATATCTGGGAGAAACCACTTTGCTAAAAGTGTATATTCTATGAAGGATGTGTGAGTAAATAAGAACCCTCATGCAGATCAACTGTGGATTATGACATTTGGACCAAAATGCCTCAAGGATATTTCTAAATGAAGAAAGGCTCTGTTAATTATGTGTTGAGAGAGTCAGAGAAAAATAGCTCACAGAAAATGATGCCATTTATTCCATTGAAAACCTAATCGTATCACGTGCTATGTGGTAAATCATATTATACTTACACCCCAGTGAGTGGTTTGAGGGGATAAAGTTTCTGCTGGGTATCAAAAATATTCAATTACCTACTTTAAACAATAAATGAAAGCTTTTCTTTGAGAAAGCAATTAGACTTGAGGAGATTAAAAGTTGTTTTACACTTGCTCCTAAACTCACTGTGAAAATCACTGTGGATCCTGCTACAGGATACTGAAATTATACTAACATTTATTCTTCTAGCTTTGTTGTTATTATTAAATAAACAGTACCTATTTTCAGCATCAGAGGACACCCAAATCCCTCATTTAATTTTTGGAGCTCAGAAAAATGTCTCTAGAAAAAGCCCTTGAAATCACAGTCTGTCTAATTTCAATGAATGGAAGAAAATCTTTAGGGCAGCTTCTAGGTTCACTGGTTTAGAACTACCTTGCACCCACCAGAGATCATAGAAGGGAATGGAATGATATATTCCATGAAGCAAAGGAGCTTAAGATGAAACCTAAAGTGACATACCCTGAAAACCTGAGCCTGATCATCATTAAATAGAGATGAACATTTAGTAAAGGGAAGGTAGGGAATCATTCATCCATTCAAACAAACAGGGACTCTGAGAGTTGGTAGGGAGCTTAGGAACCATCTAGTTCAACTTTGACCATCGTATAGGAACTCCCTCAACAACATTCCTCACAGGCAATTTAACTCTTAATGGTCCACAAGGTGGACCGTTCTATTGTTGGACAGCTCGACTTATGTTGAGCTGAAATCTGTCTGCACTTTGTTTTTCACCCATTAGTTCTAATTCTTCCCCTTGAAATAAATTCCTTTTCCATGCGATGGTCCTCCAAGTTCCTGAAGTTAGTTATCATAGGGGCAACCTATCATAGGAACACTGGGCAGGGACTTCAAGGGACCTGGATTTCAGTCCTGGCTCTATCATTGTTTAACATTATAAACTAAGACAAGGCCATTAAATTTTCTGGGCATCATTTTCAAATTGAAAAGTGTCTGCTGGGTATCTTCACTTAGATAGTTCACTTAGACCTCAAACACAACATGTCAAAAACAAAGTTTGTAATTTCTTCCCTCAGGTGAACTCCTTGTCAACTTCTGTAATTCTCTTGATAGCCTCACCACTCTTTCTCTCCAGTTGTCTTTTACACCAGTTCTCCAAATTTCCCTATTTGTTACATGTTGCAGCATAATTAACCTACCTATCATACATCTCTCTATTGTCCTCTTAGTGATATTAATTTTTAATTATTGAGACTGTAGTCTTTCATTACTTGCAGCTAGACAACAATATAGGTACTAAAAAGAGAGAGAGGAGGGAGGGAGAGAGAGAAAGAGAGAGAGAGAGAGAGAGGAAGAGAGAGAGAGAGAGAGAGAGAGAGAGAGAGAGAGAGAGAGAGAGAGAGAGATATCGATCTTGCCATTTTGCCTTCTGGAAGAAATTGAGGTCATTTAAAGTGTTTTGCCATTTCCTAAAGGCAGTCCAGCTGGCTCTCTACCTTCTACTTTATTCTGGTACAAACTCTTCATTTACACTTTTTGTCATACATATAGAAACAGATATATAGATGTGTAACATATATCTATACATCTACAGATATATAACATGTCTATATACACACATACAAATGCACATACAAATACACATACACATATCACAGTTTATAGAGGTGTAGCTTGGCAGAGATGGCCTTGAAATCAGGAAGGCCTGCTTCAAGTCTTGTCTCTGACACATTCTGGGCAAGTCACTTAGGCAGTTATGCTCTATTCTGATACCACATCATATCATATGGGGGTAGTGGTGGTGGTGACTGTGTTCTCAAAAACTAGGACAGAAGAGGGCTATCAGGGTGTAGCCTAGTAAAGGCTTGTAGTTGGCTTGCCAATTCTTGCTCAACTGACCTTGTTTACTGCAGAGATACTGTTTTGCAGGAAGTTTGCTACAGGTTTGTGGGTATTTTGGGACCACAAAAACGAATATAGCATATTGTTGTTAGACCTGTTTGTAGCGGAAGTACAGGTGAAATCAGAGATCTTTTGATGTTGAAATAGAAAAGTCATGGTCTGCATGCTAGAGGTGGGTGCTGAGAATTCAGGTGGTTATGCCTACCAAAGACTAGTTTGATCATTCCTTTGGAAGCATTGCCATTGTACGTTATCACTTATCAAAAAGAAAATCTAACTATACTACAGAAATACTTTAATTTTAAAAATTAACCCCTTAAATAACCATCCTCCCAAGTCTCAACTGATTTGTTAAGGTGTCATAAAATTCTGCTTGATATTCTTGCAGTGGAGCTGGTCTGAACTCTTGCTTTAAATAACTTTACTAATAACAGATAGTACAATAACTATAAGATAATCTATTATTTCTCTAATTGCTTCAATTGTCAGTGCTTGACTCCTAAGGGAATGTGCTAACAATTTTTTTTTGTTGAAATTGTCTTGCTGAGAGGCATAAATAAATGCTTAGTTCTGTGTATTTGCTAATGGATTGGAAAGTTTTTTTTTTTTGAAAAGGATGCATTCTGTTCCCTGTTAAGCACAGATGTTCCACAATTCATGACAGGATTGCTATTTTCCCACCTAACACTATTATTTCCTTTACATGTCATGCTCTCAGCATGACCATACCATTGTTATGGAAGTAAGTTGGCCTGGCAAAAACAATTGATATCTGAGAGGATTTCTTTTTTTAATGTAAATTGTATTTTATTTTTTCCAATTACATGTAAAGATAGTTTTTGTAAGATTTTTATAAGATTTTGTGTTCCAAATTTTTCTCTGTTCCTCTTCTCCACCTTTCCTAAGATGACAAGCCATCTGACATGGGTTATACATGTGCAATCACGTTAAACATATTTCCACATTAGTCGTGTTGTGAAAGAAGCAGACAAAAGGAAAAAGTGAAGAAAAAGCCCAAAGAAAGTGAAAATAGTGTGCTTTGATCTGCATTCAGACTCCATCACTTCTTTCTCTGGATGTGGATAGCATTTTCAATCATGAGTCTTTTGGAATTATCTAGGATCATTATATTGCTGAGAAGAGCTAAGTCTTTCACAGTTGATCATGGCACAATGTTGCTGTTACTATGTACAATGTTCTCTTGGTTCTGCTCGCTTCACTCAGCATCAGTTCATATAAGTCTTTTCTGGGAGGATTTCTAAGTTCTCTCAAGAAGTTTTATTGGGGGGAGAGCTTGTTTTCCATTGGATGATTTCATGTTAAGGGATGTGGCTATTGGGAGTTCTATGTATTGTGCTACCCAAGTTTATATGATCACCATTACGGATCATTTAGTACAGCATCCTCAATTTACAAATGAAGAAATTAAGGCCCAAAGAAGGAAGTGACCACCTTCAGTGACACCACGTCAGTGGCCGAGTCAGCATTCCAAACCAGGACTGTGACTCCAAAGCCACTGCTTTCGCCAGAAGGCTGAGGACAAGACCAAATCTCTTTCCATCTCTATTGATGACTTTACCACTTGCAAGGAACTGGTATCAGATACCGGAGATGATGCAAAATTGCTTTTGTGCATTGATTGTTAACATTTAAGTATTGCTCATCATCTTCCACCTCAAATGTGCTTCTCCTTATAACTTCCTCATCTCTGCGAATTTTGTCAAGATCCTTTTAGCCACTCAGGCTAAAAATTTCAAGCCATTTTTGGACTCTTTCCTCACCTTCATCACCCATTTTCCATCAGTTCCCAAGTTCTTTTGAGTCTACCTTTGTAATCTATCTTATTATCTGTGCCCCCTCCCTTCTACTCCCAGTACCACATACTTAATTTAGGCTTTCCTTTCTTCTCACCTGGAATGTCAAAATTTGAATTTGTATCCTTTGTCTTATAAAGCCTACATTTCCAATGTATGATTCCTCTTCTCCTCTCCCCAGAGAACCATATTTTATAACAAAGACTAAAAAGACAGGAAAAAAATTCAGCAAAACTAATCATCTCATCAGCCAAGTCTGATATGACATATAGGGTTCTATATTCATGGTTCCTTACCTCTGCAAAAAAGGAAAGACTGTGTTCTCAAAAACTAGGACAGAAGAGGGCTATCAGGGTGTAGCCTAGTAAAGGCTTGTAGTTGGCTTGCCAATTCTTGCTCAACTGACCTTGTTTACTGCAGAGATACTGTTTTGCAGGAAGTTTGCTACAGGTTTGTGGGTATTTTGGGACCATAAAAACGAATATAGCATATTGTTGTTAGACCTGTTTGTAGCGGAAGTACAGGTGAAATCAGAGATCTTTTGATGTTGAAATAGAAAAGTCATGGTCTGCAGGACTGTTCTTTGGGACCAAGCTTAATTTTGCAGAATTTAATTGTGATTTTTATGGTAGTTGATGTTCTTTCCACTTACATGGTTGTAGTCATTGTGCATATTTTTTTCCTGGTCCTGTTTATTTAACCTTGCATCAGTTCATATAAGTCTAGACAGCTAGGTGGTTCAGTAGGTAGAATGTCAGACCTGGATTCAGGAAGACCTGAATTCAAATGTGACCTCTGATACTTACTAATTGTGTTACTCTGGGTAAGCCACTTAACTTCTCTCAGGCTCAGTTTCCTCATCTGTAAAATGAGGATAATAATAGCAGCCTCCTCTCAGGGTTACTGTGAAGATCATGACTTAAAATATATAGTGTTCTTTACAAATTTCTAGCACTATGTAAATGCTTTTTATTATAATGATGATGATGTTGTCTTCCAAAGCTCTCTGTATCATATTTTCACCTGCCCTATATCATATATTCATCATTTCTTATAGCACAGTAATATTCTACTACTTTAATATATGGAAATTTGGTTGGCTAATCTCACCTGAACTGTTGTAATAGTCTCCTATCAACCTTCCTCTCTTCCATCTATCCTACATATAGATGCCAAAACAATCTTCCTGGTGTGTAAGTCTGATCATGTTGCTTCCCAGGGTGAAAAATACTCTTTAATGACTCCTTATTACCTATATAATAAATTATACATTCTTATCTCCCTACACAGTCTACTTCCAACCTATTTCTCAAGTTTTATTTTATACTACTCCTCAACAAGCACTTTATATTCCATCCAATAGACAATTAAATGTTGTTTCAGTTTTTGAACTGCACTACCAACCCATCTCTCATCTTGCCTGGTTCTCTTCCTCTTCCATATTTTTGAACAGACCATCATCCATGCCTCCAATGTCCATACTGCTTTCTGCCTGCTAAAGTCTTTCTTTTCCATCAAGATTGAGCCCAGGTATCATGTTCTCCATGAAGACTTTCCAGATAGCCTTGGCCAGAAATGATCCCTTTTTGCCTTCTCTATTTGCCTTCCCCATGTACTTACTACATTTTAACTTGTACTACAGTTATTTCTGCATACTTCTCCCTCTGTTAGATTGTAATCTCCTTGAAGGCAGGGACTGGCATTTTGCATTTTTGAACCTCTGGCATTAGTACATGATAGATACTTAATAAATTCTTTGTCCAATTGAATTTGTTAAAATGAAACAATGAACTTGAACTTTAAATCAAATGCAAGTATAGTAAACAAACAAAAAAAAAGATCCCTATGCCCAAATCTGGAGCCGAGAAAGGCAAGAGTGAATGAAATATAATTAAATTGTAGATGTGCTAGTGTTCTGTGCAAATTGTTTTGTTAGTTTTGATGAAAAGACCACAATAAAGTGATAATATTGGTTCCCTGAGAGCCAGTGTGTTGACACAGGTTGGGAAGTTGGAAATTCTCAGAGTTGGTGACACTGGTAGATAAAATTATGAAAGCCTGGAGTTTGAAAATAATACGGAGGCACAAAGTAAGGAAGGAACTTCTAATGTAGACAGCTTAAAGTAGCTTAGAAGGGGTTATGCCCAGAAAAAAAGCCTTGTTTGGGGAGATTATACAGGCAGAATTCCAGGGATGCTGGACAGTTTTTTAAAAAATTAATTAATTAATTTTTAATTTCCAATATTCGCATCCATAAGATTTTGAGTTCTAAATTTTCTCCCCATCTCTCCCCTCCCTCCACCCCAAGATGGCATGCAATTTGTTATAGGCTCTACATATATATAAATAACCTATTTTCACATTATTCATGTTGTGAAGAAGAATTAGAACCAATAGGAGAAACCACAGGAAAGAAGAAACAGAAAAAAAAAAAGGAAAAAAGAGAGAGCAAATAATATGCTTTGATCCGCATTCAGACTCCATAGTTATTTTTCTGGATGTGGACAGCATTTTCCACCATGAGTCCTTTGGAGTTGTCTTGGATCCTTGCATTGCTAAGAAGAGATGAGTCAATCAAAGTTAGTCATTGCACATTGTGGCTGTTACTATGTACAATGTTCTCCTAGTTCTACTTACTTCACTCAGCATCAGTTTATGTAAGACTTTCCAGGTTTTTCTGAAGTCTGCCTGCTCATCATTTCTTATAGCACAATAATATTCCATTACATTCATATACCACAACTTGTTCAGTCATTCCCCAATTGATGGGCATCCCCTCAATTTCCAGTCCTTTGCCACCACAAAAAGAGCTGCTATAAATATTTTTGCATGTGTGAGTCCTTTTCTCATTTTTATGATCCCTTTGAGATACAGTCCTAGAAATGGTATTACTGGGTCAAAGGGTATGTACATTTTTATGGCCCTTTGAGCATAGTTCCAAATTGCTTTTTTGCAAATCCTAGGTCTCTGTCCCTAGAGACACCTCTCCAATTGGAGCCATTTAATTTCTACTGCTAATTTTTACCCTAGGCCATGGGACTGACTTGACCTCAAGATGGAAGAGATTTGATGACCCAGAGATCCACAGCTTAGGTATTGTGGTATTTGATGAAGATGATACTAACCTATTTCTAGAGGCACTTTAAAATTTGCTAAGTGTTCTTTTGATAACAACCTTGTGAGAGAGTTAGCCCATGTGCTATCATCATCTTACTCTTTCTACCCCCTTTTATATTTTACTGGTCAAGAAGTGAAATGATCTGATGAAGATTATACAGGAAGTGGCAGAATTGGGATACAAACGAGAACTTCTGACTCCAAATTCAGTGGTCTTTATACTTCACCAGAGAGACTCATATAACTGAGAAAAAGAACCCTAAACTTAAACTGTGAAATAGAATGAACAACAAACTAGGAAGGAAGGACGCTGTGACCCAAGAGATCAGGCTATGGGAGGAGCCTTTCGAGACGGAAATGAAACAGGGAAGTAAGACTTAGAAGAGATTGTAATGCTCTAAGCAAAGTCAAGTTAAATTGAGACTTTTATTTTTTTCTGTCCTCATAAAATTAATTATTTTTATCACTACTAGAAATAACAAAATTATTATCCTGTAACCATTATGATTTAGAGATAGGACCAAATGAAAGAATTCTTTGGGAGACAATCACTAGAACACTAAAGTTCAGCTTCAGGAGACCTTTGTCTAATGATTAATGAATTGACATACTATTCAGAAAATTAAACCATGTAGTTATTGATATCTTTGTGGTAAATGAAACCAGAAGACAAAAGGAAGTTGAAGGTAATTGGAAATATAGTACATAGATTCTCTTTAGAGAGGTAAACAAATGAGGTGTCAGAATTGGTTATATCACATGTCCAAGGGTGACAAGAAATACCATTTCATGAGATTCTTGACCATATTGCCTTGCAATGCCAATGATAAGGAAAAACAAAAAAACTATGTTGAGGCAGCATGGTACAATAGAAAGAGTGCTGGTTTTGGAATCAGAGTATGTAAGGTTAAAACTCGGCTCTGTCATTTGCCACTTCTGGGGTTTACAGAAATTCCCTTAACCTCTCTGGGCCTCAGCATCCTCAAGAGGACAATTATGGGTTAGACTAGATGAATTCTTAGGTCACTTTCAGCTCTAAATCTATGACTCTTATCAGATTCCAAGATAATTCAATTAGATTCAGTAAGCATTTAATAAGAGCCTACATGCAACTTCCTGACATACTAGGTATATATTTTGTCTTTGCTTAACCATTTCCCCACCATTCCACAGAATTAAATCTTTCATGGTGGGACTGCTTTCATTTTTATTTTTGTATTTCCTACTCCTAGCATAGTGCAAATAAAAAGTATATTCCAAGTATATCAGTAACTTATGACACAGTTGTTCATTTAGAGAGCATTTGCTGCTAAATGTTGGGGAAAGAGGAAAGATTGATTATCTCTTCAGACTTTGCTTTCCTTAATTGTTCCCAAATCCAGATCCCCCTAGAAATTTTTAAAAAAATTTTCATCTTATTTATGGATCACTTGCTGTACTTATCTTCCCTCTTCTGTTCTTGATGAATTATATTGTGTCTCAGTCCATTTCCTTGAGGTGTTCAGCTGCCATAATGGAAACCTAATTATGATATTCTAAACTTCTTCCTGCTATTACTTTTTTCTAAACTGAGGTCCATCCCTGAGGAAACATTGATAATTTTATGAACCCAAAATATTCAATAATAGCTCTTGGAAACCAGACTTCTGGATTCTAATGATTATCTCCAAACAATTCTTTCATATGATCTTGTTGTTGCAAGTACATATCTATTTGTGACCCTGCACAGTTGAAATCAGTAGTGAACTATTTTCTGTTGAGAGAACATTTTGTTTTATTTTAAAAATATATTCTCTTTTGACTAGAAAGTTTATTTTTCTAGTTTCTTCATGTGGTATCATTATGTGCCATTTAGCTGAGGTGAAATGACAATATTCATGGTATAAAAGGGAGTATACTGGGAATTAAAATGTTCTATTCAGAAATAAGATCTTGAATGTATAAGATAAGGATGAATGTGTTAGACATTTAGGCAAAATTTCAGATTACAAGGGCATAAGACATTTTAATGTTTTGCTAAGGGAGTCTGATAAATCTTTTCAATTATTTGCACATTAGTTTACCACAGGAGTTGACCTGATGGAGAGAACAGGGAGAATTTTGAAGTGACCGGCACAGTGAATGATGTTTATGTTTCTGACATGGCCATGTACAGTGTTAAACATAAATTGAGGTTTATTTTCCTCCTAGAAGAGAAGTGAAAGGGCTGGATGAATGTTTCCTGGCTCTCTGGTTTATTAGGGAGAATGAAATATTTTTTAAACATGGAAGAAGGATGGCAAGATAAAAACAAAGAAGAAAAATAATATGAAAAAGTGGAAGGGAATTCTGACCTCTGCCAAAGAACATAACACACAACGGAAAACATTTAGAGTTGTAAAAATAGTTGAGTTGAGGTTCTTATAAAGAAAAGAGCTGGACCCTGTAAAGTGGAAGCAGCTGCTGGTCTTCCAAAGAGTGATCATATAAATCTGAAGGTTATTAGGTGAAAGGTGATCCAGTGAGTGTCAGAGTAAGAGGCAAGTAATGGTCAGTGCCTTTCATTTGAGAAGTACTGAAGCAGCTATTTGTCAACTTTATAACAAGAAGTCTGCTGCATTCAAACAAATATATAATAGAAAATACCACGTGACTGAAGAGAGTTATCCGACTCTGATAATTTACGTGCAAAGAAATGGTCCTACTAGTAGGAATCTAGAAAGTATTGTTAAGGATTTTGAAATCCAACTCAAGAAAATGAAGACACTAGGAGTTCAAATTATATGCATACACATATAAACTTGGATACACATATTTGGATGTGCACATATATACATGCATGTATACATATATATGAAATACGTATAAATGTGAAATATATACATACATTATCTACATAATACATGTATGATATGATATATGTTATATACATTGCATATATATTATTTTGCTGTTACCTGTGGAAGAAAATGACTTGGGAAAAGAAAAGGAGATTCTGGAAGCTGGGATCAAAGGATAGTCATTGTCTGATATCAGTTCAGAAGGTAGTTTCTAGTGGAGAGCCCTACCCAGAATTTTTGCTTGGCCTTGTGCTGTTTTACATTTTATTGATGTCTTGGAGAAAGGCATAGAGGGATGCCATGCTTAGCAGATTTGTACGTGACCCAAAGCTGTGAGGAATAGCTAGTATACTCGATGACAGAGTGAGGATTCAGAATGTCAGTTTAACATTTAGAATGTTGGGTTAAATTTAATAAGGTGAAATCTAAGAAGGATTAATACAAAGTCTTATGTGAGTTCCAAAAATCAATTTCTCAAGCACAAAATGAAGGGAACATGACTGGACAGAAAAAAGATCTGAGAATTTTAGTTGATTGTAATTCAATATGACTCATTAGTGAGACAGGGCAGCCAAAAATGATAATGAAATCTCAGGTTGCCTTAAGACAGCCACAGTGCTCTGAACTAGCAAAATAATAGTCCTACTGTACTGTGCTCTGGTCAGATCATACCTGGAGTATTGTAATCCACTCTGGGCACTGCATCTTAGGAAGGACATTGATAAACTGGTCATTCATAAAACACAACCAGGATAATGAAAGGCCTTGAGATCATGTCATATCAGAATCATTTGATGAAACTGGGAATGACTAACTAGTAGGAATCTAGAAAGTATTGTTAAGGATTTTGAAATCCAACTCAAGGAAATGAAGACATTAGGAGTTCAAATTATACTCATACATATATAAACTTGGATACACATATATAGACGTACACACATGTACATGCATGTACACAGATATATGTAATATGTATAAGTGTGAAAATATGCATATATTATCTACATAATACATATAACATGATATGACATGTCATGTCATATGGAGAAGAGAGGAGTTAGGGGTGGGGACATGGTATCTGTCTTCAAATATTTAAAGGGTATTCATAAGTGAGGTATTAAACTTATTTTACTTGGCACAAAGTTACTTGGTGAATTGTGTAGAAGTTGCAAAGAAGCAAATTAGGCATGATGTAGAGAAAAACTTGCTAACTTTTAGAACTATCCCAAAATGGAATGGTATGTTTCAGGCTGTAGGTAATTTCCTTTCACTAGAGGTCAAGCCAAGGTTGGAATATTACTTTTTAGGTAGGTGGCAGAGGGGATGCTTGTTAAGATACTGGTTAGAGTAGGTGGCCTCTGAAGGCCATTCCAACACTGAGATTCTGTGTTTATTTACCAAAGATCTTTAAGAGAAAGGAAGAAAATTACCTCTTTTGAAGGGTTTAAAAACTGTCCTTCTGATAAGCAGGAGGGTAATGAAGGTTCATATTTCCTTCCAGCCCTCAATTCTTTGATATTATTTGCCAAAGCTCATGATGTTGACTCAAAATAATCTTATTTATTTTTGTTTTTTTAGGCAATTGGGTTTAAATGACTTGCCCAGGGTCACACAGCTAGTAAGTGTCAAGTGTTTGGTCTGAGGCTGAATTTGAACTCAGGTCCTCTTGACTTCAGGGCTGGTCTGTATGTACTGCACCACCTAGCTGCTGCTCAAAATAATCTTACATAGCCTTATTAAATTTCCCACCATTGATAGAAATCTTTGTAGGGTTCTGGGGTAGATATACAATTTAAATGTTACAATTGCATTCTTCATCAAACTTCTAGTCTGGAAGGGAATGAGATAAGGGAATAAGGAATATTATGTCTGGTGAACAGACATAATACACACTAGAGAGATATAAAGCAAGATGTTATATGAGGTCTAAGGGGAAAGGTTCTTAGATGAAAGTAATCAGGGATGCTTCCCTGGAGGAGGTGTCATTTGATCTGAGCTTTAAAAGATGTATCTAAATTCAACAGGCAAAGATATTGTGATGTCAGAACTCTATCAAAGTAAAATTTCTAACATAAACAAGTTTACAAGAAAGATAAAACCACTATTAATACAAAATGAAATGATAGACCAGAAATGTGGAGCCAGTACATTTTTTTTCACTGTGTAGTATTTATTATATAGGCTTTCTTGAAATGGAAATTTATTGCTATGTATTTGAATCCTCTCATTGGTAACTTGGGAGGGAGCAGTTTCTTTTTTTTAAATAATTTATTTATTTTTAGTTTTCAACATTCACTTCCATAAGATTTTGAGTTTTAAATTTTCTTCCCCTCCCTCTCCTCCCCTGAGCCAGTGCATTTTAAAGGAAATCTTTGGTTACCAGAATCTCCTTAGAAAACAACAAAATCCTCACCTTTTTCTTTTTCTTTCTTTCTTTCTTTCTTTCTTTCTTTCTTTCTTTCTTTCTTT